>NC_089491.1:320275797-320305797 GCF_036850765.1 Saccopteryx bilineata
ATATCTGAGATTAGTTCTCCTCCTGCTTTCTCTATCACACATCTAAGTTATGTGTGACATGAGGACATTAGAATATTTGCATGGACAGAATTATATATCTAGTGGAAAATATTTTCTTAAGCTTAATACCTAACTTGCTAGGGTTTATATATTTTAAAAAGTTATCTGTAGACCTTCAAATCTGGTGCTGATTTGCCTTTTAAGTATTGATAAGTACCATAATCTCAAAAAAAATGTATGTACTCAATTAAGTTTTATTCATCTTTTTCAGTGAATACCTAGAGTAGCTTATAGTAGCAAAGAGATGCAATGTGACAATAACAAAAATGATGAAGGAGGAATAAAAGAAATATGTCACTTAAAATCAATCACTTAAAAATGGAGTTCTGCATTTTGAAAATTAATTTCTAAACAAGGCCAGTTGAGCAGTCTACATCTAACTTATAACTGACACTTTTAGGAAAACTAATTTTCTATTTATTCATATAATTTGAATTTTTAGTAGCCTTAAATATTTAATTTTGGATAAACTTATGTATGGGGATTTAGAGAAGATGTTATTGGCTTATTTGTAATGTTAGAAATCCCTACAAAGTGCAGTTCTGTTTCCCTACATGTATAATCATTTTAATTTGTGTTTTTGTACATATTTTACTAAAGTAGAATGGTTAATTGGTTGTGTGTTACTTGGCTTATTTTTCTGTGTATTTTACATCTATGTTTTGTCAGTTTTAGATGGCAGTTTCATAGAGAGAATCTGCTTAAAACTTGTTTAAAATTGCTTAAAATCTGCTTAAAATCACATTACATGCAATTCATATGATTTTTAGGATGACAATGATGTGGCTATTTTTATGCCATAAACTTTTAATTGCAAGGGAAACACAAGCCATTTAAGATTAAAAAAAATAATTATCTAACTATAGCAAAAGGGAAAGTGAACTCTAAAAAATGCAAAGGTGAAACACTTGCTTAAATTTGCTTATACAACAAATCCCCATAGCAAAAGCTACAGGGAAATATAATCTGTACAAACTGAAACCTGATTGTACACTTGAAGTGCATGCCTTTATTCCTAAAATTTTTCTTATAAAGAACATGTATTATACATTACACATAAAATACTTTTACTTGTAGATATAGAAATAATTAAATGAAAACAATGTGCTAAAAATGATAAAGGGCTGTTAGGTGAGAGAAGTGTGACATTCTTATTACATGACAAACTTTATAGAAGGTATGTATTTATGTGTATATAGCTATTTAGTGATCTACATATATGTTAATTATCTATCTATCTATCTATCTATCTATCTATCATCTGTCTATGTATCATCTGTCTATCTACCTACCTACCTATTTATCTAGGTTGGTGGCCTCTTTAAAATTTAATGTATCTGTCTTTCTCTGTCCTCTGATTTCAGTTTAATTCTTAGTTATTTGGGGACAATATAAGGTAAATGATTATGGAAAGAGAAGGCTTTTTCTATACATAGACATGTTTCTTCTATACTGTTTGTTCTAACTGTGCTTTTTGCTTATCGAAGAACAAACAATTAAATAAACTGACCATTAAGTGTTTAAATAACTGAACAGTTGGGCAACCTGTTGGGTGAATTTTACAGCATGTATTTCAGAATGCCCTTTATTATGATAAATTCAAATATAGTAACCTGTAAGTATGTCAGTGTGTTCTTTAAAAATCCAGAAATAGTTTTGAAAATCACTTTTGAGTTCTTTTCTGTTGTGTTGTAATTATTTTTCTTCCACAAAATAGATTGACTTCATTTATATTTCCAGATATCAGCATGGGATTGAGAAGACATAGCTCTTTTTTAGGCTTAAATATAAAGTTTTTTTTTTTCTTAAGAGAGGAAAAAAATCCACCCTGATTGATTTTCTCTTTTTCTCCTAATTTCCTTTTTATTATTAATTTCTCCTTTCTTTATAACATAAATTGCCAGACTTAAAATTTTTAAATTGTGGTAAAAAGGACTATTAAAATAAATGGTGAGCCATATCTGTTAATCATTTTCTGCTTTCAAGGACACATGTTGTCCCAAGAACTTGTTCTGAAACATTATTTACATTAATACTTGCTTTTACTTACAGTAAAAGTGAATTGTTTTTTCGAAGAAAGTGATTGCTTTTTCAAAGGTTGCAAACTTGGCAAGGGACAAGTTTGATTACATGCTGGTTGGTACTACTGTACAAGCAATGCTTTCAAACAGTGCAGCCGCCTCAGAACTTAGCGTGTACATACCTCAGGCTTTTATGCAGTTTTCCTGTTTACCTCTCTTGCCATCTTTTTCCCATCTCTCCACATCCTTTGTCTCTTTCTTTAGGATTGTCTCTCTAGCTTTCCCTTACTCTGTATTTTTCTTGCTTTCCCCTTATCTTCTGTTTCTTTCTCTCCCTCCTTATTTCCTTTCCTTTTTTTTTTTTTTGACTCTTTAATTCTCAGACCATTGAAAAGAAAAGAAATGGTAGAAAGAAAAATTTAAGCAAAATCCTTTTTTTTTTTTTAGTTTAACAAATAGTCTTTGAGTAATCTTTAGATTACTATTACTTCTTGGTATAAGTTTAGTTAGCTTGAAATCCAATGTTTAAAGAAGAAGCTATGATTCCTTCTTTGAGGAGATTTATGTAGCTATTTTCTAGGATAAATATATATCATAAATAAGTTACTACATGTACTCATGTATTATTATATTTTTCTAGTATCATTATATATTTTATATGATATATATATAATTTTGAAGATGGCGATTATGTTTTATGAGTAAGCATATTCTATAAACATTCTTTTTACTAGCTTTGATAACATATTTATAGATGTATTATTTCCTATTGTTTAATCTTTACTATTTATTTTAACCATACCCTTAAACTAGTTCAAAGGCATTTTGTTTGTATCACTGTCACATTGATGGGATTATAGATTATGAAGTATTGAGAACACTGGCTTGTAATTGTGTAACTATGTTAGTAATAGCTCAGATGTCTTAGAGTTATGGAACATGACAATAGAGTCTGGTGAAATCTGACGTACCTAGAAAGGTAGTGTCTAAAAACTGTGGCACTTTAATATTATTATTAAACTGTTATATAATATAACAAATATTACATAAAATCATCAGTCAGCATCGCTAAAGAATTTATTAGAGATGACATACAGCTGTGAAATATGTTCCCAGACACTGGTTGTGACCACATTCTCTCTTTCTGTCTCTGTCAAGGTTCCTGTGTCGGTGGCCATGATGACTCCCCAGGTGATCACCCCTCAGCAAATGCAGCAGATCCTGCAGCAGCAAGTCCTGTCTCCTCAGCAGCTCCAAGCCCTTCTCCAGCAGCAGCAGGCGGTCATGCTGCAGCAGGTAATGTGGGTTACCTGCTTCGGTGTCCTAGCATGGCACAGCAGGTATGCTCCCCATATCCACAGCATCCTGGGTATATTTGGTCTCCATTGGGAGGGACAAGCAATCAGCATGCTAGAAAATGTAGTGTTTTGATTCTAGAGTCGCTTAAGAACATTTCGATTCCTTGGTCTTTTTAGATTCACTGAGGTGGTGAATAAGAGCAGAGAGAGGTATAATTGTGACATGCAATAAAACAGTGTTTAAATACCCAAATGCTTAGGTACTTTTGCTTTGTAGACAAGCCAATAAAAGTGTAAAAGACATAGATCATTGTTTCTTTTAAAACTTCTAACACTTAAGCACTTTCTTAAGTTCATATAAGTATGAATTTTGAACTGGCTATTTTGTTACAATAGGGAAGGTAATATCCAACATTTTTTCAAAATATGTTCTGTGTTTAAGAAGTATCTACTTATCAGAACAAAGTTAAACAGCTAAGCCAGTAGCATAAAATGTATCTTTTTAAAAACAACAAAACTAATACAGAGATCATTGTATATACAAAGGAGACTTTATGTTATAGACTTGCTGATCACTGAGAAAATGATTGCTTGACCTGAACATATATATATATAAGTAATATAATATATATATATATATTACTTTGCTATCTTCTATGCTGATGACCACAAGCCAGTTGCTGATAATTCTGTCTGACAGTCTTCTGTACATCTGATGGACTAAAAAGACTTTTCCAATAAGAACTGAACAACCTGATTCTTTGTAGCTATGTATTTGGGCCTTACAAATGGTAGAGTATAACCTATTTTATATGCTATTGGGACATCAACTGTAATAATTTAGGGTAATTGTTTGGCTCTGGCCCTTTACAATACAGATTTTCTATACACTTTTGTTTAGGATGTTTTTGGATTTTGGACTGGAAAATTTCAGAGCTGCCTTGGATAAAAGTGCGTGCAGATCTGTCTCCTTGAATCCAATGCATATTTTTTGTGGTTCTTGTGAGGAGAATCTTTTGGATACTCTACCGTATGCCAGTCTAGAAGAGTTTAGGAGATTTGTAATACGTGAAACTTTTGCCTTTATTTATTAAAGTCAAAATGGTTTATTCAGCAACAACTACAAGAGTTTTACAAGAAACAGCAAGAGCAGTTACATCTTCAGCTTTTGCAGCAGCAGCAGCAACAGCAGCAGCAGCAACAGCAGCAGCAGCAGCAGCAGCAACAGCAGCAGCAGCAACAGCAGCAGCAGCAGCAACAGCAGCAGCAGCAACAGCAGCAGCAGCAGCAGCAGCACCCTGGAAAGCAAACGAAAGAGGTAGGCTCAAGCTGATCCCTGGTGTGGAGCAAGGGGCCCCGGTGTTGAGGCAGGGTGGTCTCAGATCTATCTCCCCATCACCAGGCTTTTGCTGTCCAAGATGCATTATCATACATTTTTACTGATCTTACATATAACAAGAGTAGAACTGTCCTGCTGTCCTTTCCTGTAGCTGGAACTTGAGAGTTGCAATGCACTGGTGCTGTTGTCTAATGTTCACTGATGAGTCAGGACACAGGGAGCACACTGTGTGGTGGACAGCGGCGCAGTTAACGAGAATCCAAGTTGGTGAGGGGACCTTATTTTTCCCAGCGCTGCGGCTCAGAGAACATGCATGCAAATTTGGCCTATTGTTGGGGGTTGTGGGGCCTAGGGGAGAAACTGGTTGAGCACAGATTTCAAAGTCACGGACCCCTGATTAATGAACTGCTACTGTAGGTTTGGAGTGGTGTGTAGAAAGTTACAGTTTGATATGCTCATAAATCAAACTGACAGGCTGGCTTCTCAGGCCTAGCTTGCACTTGTCAGCAAACTGCATCAAATATAAACATAATACAAACAAAACATGTTGAAGTAGTTAAATTGGTCAGCAGGTATCAGAGCCGGTGTCTTCAAGCTGCCATTATGCAAACGTCCAGGAAACAGTTTTGACCTCCGGAGGCTTTGATTCTGTTTGGATTTGTGAATAGAATTTCAGACAGCCATCAACTACAGAATAGAAATTACTCCCTTATTTCTCTGGAGGCTTTGGACAATCCTCATGACTTGTTCCATTATGCAGTCTGTTTTCCAGTGAGCGCATCAGAAGTTTCTTTTCCCCAAACTAGAAAAGAAAGGTCTTCCGCAGCGGCTTGTCTTTCTCTGAGGTGTGACTTCCTTTTTGTAAACCTCCTGAGTCCAAAGAACTCGGGTTTGTATTGTCATGCCTCACAAAATTGGAAGATACGCTTTTCCTTATAATAAGGGCACTTTCTTTGCCTTGAACATCATTCAACCTTTATTATATTACAGCAAGCAAGGAGAGGAAGGCAGAGAGAGCGCACAGGCCTATCCTGTGAGGGCTCCGGCCCAGTTTACTCCTAGTTCACTGGAGACCACATTTATGTACCTCTGCAGATCAAACTTACTCAGTTGGAATAAAAGGAGTGTTGCTGAAGTTGACTTCCTATAAACTGTTATTCTTTTAGCCTAGAATCCCCTATCAGGCATCCCCAAACTACAGGCCCAGGGCTGCATCGGCCCCCTGAGGCCATTTATCTGGCCCTCACCACACTTCTGGAAGGGGCACCTCTTTCATTGGTGGTCAGTGAGAGGAGCATATATGTGGCGGCCCTTCAGAGGTCTGAGGGACAGTGAACTAGCCCCCAGTGTAAAAAGTTTGGGGACCCCTACGGCCTAGATGAATTTATTACCATCTGCAATAAGCCAATTTGCTCAAAAAGTCAGAGCCTTTGTTTCGCACTTTCTCTGGACCTTCGCCTGTTCTCACAATGCAGGTTCTTTGGTTCTCTGTTTGAATGAAAGGCAACCAGAAGTCTAGAGATCCTGTACATTCTGCTCTTGGGAACTGAGCGGGTGGTGAGAGGGGCACGTATTTCTGTGGGGTCTGTGTGTGCAGCCGTGTTGCCGTGCTGACTGGCTGTGTCCCGGCAGCAGCAGCAGCAGCAGCAACAGCAGCAGCAGCAGCAGCAGCAGCAGCAGTTGGCCGCCCAACAGCTTGTCTTCCAGCAGCAGCTTCTCCAGATGCAACAGCTCCAGCAGCAGCAACATCTGCTTAGCCTCCAGCGTCAGGGACTCATCTCCATCCCACCTGGTCAGGCCGCGCTTCCTGTCCAATCGCTGCCTCAAGGTACATTTGAAACGGGGTGCATTTCTAATGCACTTTCTCCCATTTCATGGCCTCTCTGCCTCATACCTTGAGAATTTTGTTTTCATGACCTTCAAGTTGACTATTAAAACACGATTAACATGGTTGTATGACACAGTTTTTTGAGACTCAGAAATTTTACTGCCCCCTGCTTTCAAGTTTTGTTAGATATTAAATGTGCATTTATTAGTCATATGGCAGAAAATAATGTGTAAGGGCAACACAATCCAAGCACTATTAAACAGACACTGAAAACCTGCAGAGAACTGGCTTAGTGGTTCGGCTAAGAACACTGCATTTAACATAAATGAGCTGAGTTTTGTGGACAACCGATCAGACAAAGGTAGAAGCTCCTGATTTTCACATTGAAACCTCCATATATAAACAGGCTCTATGTATTTCTACAGAGCACAGTCCTATGTATGCTGTGTAGATCCCATCAGACACTCTGGAACCAGACTGATCCTATTTTTTCTAAAATAATATTACCTATGCATACATTGTAAATTATACCTTTAAAAATCTGTCAGCTGTGTTCTTGTTTATTTTCTGACAAAAAAAAAAAAACATTGGATGTACTTTGACAATACAATAATACAATATATATAATAATAGAATACCATACAATAATATAATTTTGTATATTTATCCTTTGACTTTTAACTTTTGGATAATGGAAAGAAGTCTAGGTTAAAAAATAAATAAACAGAATGGCTCTTTGTGTGCTAAATTTCTCCATAGAGGTAATTAAAAGTCATATACTATTAAATTTCATAAAAGCATATCCTAATTTGTATTTTGTTAGAACAAACTTTAATCCAAATGAAATTTTTTTGTTTATTTTCTGTTACACAAGGATTACGTTGTAATAGTGTTTGCTATGCCTTTTTCTGACTGAAGGATTCACTAAAGAAAATAAATAAAATTTAAATATACAAAAATTAAAATTAGGCAAATAAAATATTTTTTAAATGCACAAAATCATTGTTTTTGCCACATGAAGTTAAAAATATTATGAGCCTGATCAGGTGGTGGCGCAGTGGATAGAGTGTTGGGCTAACATGCGGAGGACCCAGGTTTGAGACCCTGAGGTCGCCAACTTGAGTGAGGGCTCATCTGGTTTGAGCAAGCTCACCAGCTTGAGCCCAAGGTTGCTGGCTTGAACAAGGGGTCACTCAGTCTGCAGTAACTCCCTGGTCAAGGCACACATGAGAAAGCAATCAATGAACAACTAAGGAGCTGCAACAAAGAATTGAGTTTGTCCCTTCCTGTCTGTCTGTCCTTGTCTATCCCTCTCTTTCTCTCTCTCACTAAAAACAAAAACAAACAAACAAGAACCAAATTATTGTTACTTAGGAATATAATACAATTTGAGAACAAATGAAGAAATAAGTTTATAAATTAATTTAATTCAAACATGGATATCTTTGGTAGAAATTACACTAAAACAGAAGCAAAAAATTATCTCATTAATTTTTTTAGTAAAATTGAATAATAATCTGTATTTGGGATTTAATTATATCAGAAACCCCTCAACAAAGACACATGATTTACCATGACTTTGTTTGATGAAAACCATTCGAATAAACATTTCAAGAAAGTTTAAAATAGATGTTTATAGAAACAATATATAACTTACTTGAAATATATTTGTTAAACTAGATTCTTCCAAAATAAGCATATAAACTATCTTTCTGAACAAGGAAATTTATTATAATATAACCATTCTGATATTTTTCAAATGAAAATTTTAACTTATCTCTGAACTCTCTTTTGATAGAATTAATGTTTTTTACCTTTTATTTGCACTCGCCATAAGATACCAAAGAGTTAAGACACACAACATAAAGAATCTTGAGGAAAAGGAAGGATATCCGAAAACATATCTGTGTTTGAGCAGAAAACTTATATTTTAAACAAAAAAGATGAAAATCATTATTGTGTTTTTCATTATTTATTTAGATGAATAAGTGTGAAAGTTTCATTGTGGAGACCCATCAGCCAAACACAGTCAGACTTCAGATAAACCAACTACAGTATGAAAACAGGACTTCGTTGTACTGTGCTGGGATCCCCAAACCAGAGACAGTGAAGAAGTATTGGTTAGCTAATGTAAGCCATGAATCATTTCTGCCTGAGTTACTGGTTACTTCAGATCAAAGAAAAACATTTTTAAATATTTTTTTATAGTTTCCCAGTGCACTTTGTACCAGGTTTTGGTGGTTTGACAGATAGCCACCACAAGTAAGAGTCATCTGAAAACTGGTAGGATTGATATGCAATGATAATATTCTCATTGCATTCTGAAAAATATCTCATATTTGAAGTATTAATGCCAATGATTTAACATAACTTCCTTGAGCTGCCTTTAAAGGTAAAACTTTTTTCAACTGTATAAAAATTGATATATGAGAATCAGATAAGTTTGATAACAGTAGGAGATACACTCATATTTTTCTCTAAATTGTAAATTAATAAAATGTATTTTACCATTTTAAAGTAAATTGTTTTAAATACCAAGCATTTGAGTAATGAATATTACCATAATATTGAATTTTAATGTAAAACAGGCAATTAGATTCTCTGTGTATAGAGTGACTGTAGATATACAGAAATCAAATAAAGATATGAATTTGTAAATCAATCTCAAATAAACTACTAAATATAAAGCTATTTACTTCATAGATAGTATAGTTTATATATCAACTAGTAATTATTTAGACACACATTTTCATGACCCAGTAACATAGTTTATAGGTTAGAAAATAGAAAATTGTTGTGTGTATACTTTACACTTTAATATGTTGTTGATATAAATTAGAAGTCAGTGTATCTCAATACACAATATATTCATAGGTTTACTGGGATTATAGGGACTTCAATATACATGGTTAAAAACTATTTATTCCAACTTTTTACATATTTTTGAACTTATAAAACTTATTCAAAAGCCCTGGCCAGTTGGCTCAGCAGTAGAGCATCAGCCTGGAGTGTGGAAGTCCTGGGTTCGATTACCAGTCAAGGCACACAGGAGAAGCAACCATCTGCTTCTCTACCCCTCCCCCTCTTCCTTCTTTTTTTCTATCTTCCTCTTCCACAGCCTTGGTTTGATTAAAGTGAATTGGCCCCGGGTGCTGAGGATGGCTCCCTGTCTTCCACCTCAGCTGCTGAAATAGCTCAATTCCCAAGCAGCAGAGCAGTGGCCCCAGATGGGCAGAGCATTGCCCTGTAGAAGGCTTACCAGGTGGATCCCGATCAGGGCAAATCTGGGGAGTCTGTTTTTCTGCCTCCCTACCCCTTGTTTAATTTAAAAAAAGTTATTTAAAACATAATGTTTTATTACCAATATAAAAGGCCAAACAAGGAATGCTAACTAGTTGGGCAGCACTATTTTGAACTTATACTTTGTAGAACTAGAACAGCTTGGAATCAGAGAACTATTGAATAATAAACAAAATATTTTGAAGTAATGTATAATAGTGTCCTTTATGCTGAGTTAAGAATGTGCTGAAGTTGTTTTTGGCATCAGTATTTATCCAAAATCAGTATTTGGTTCTGACTTCGTTCTTTGCTTATGGAAATCTAAATAGCCAAATGCCTACTTCAGTATCACTTCTAGTATCCTTGACCATTTTCTGATTCTATGATCATGTGCTTACATACATCATCACTGTAAAAACAGGGAAGCAGCCCCAATAATGTGAACAATGATGCTTGTCATGCAGAATTATCATTACCATCTCAGTATTCAAAAACAAGTAAGTCTTCTATTTGTAACTTAGAGGGAAAGAATTTGGGGGGGTTGTATACTTAAACTCCATCAGTGAGCAGAAGTATATATGTATTTATTATCACAGGTAAAAACAGCAGTTACCTGTGAATCTGTTACTTTTATGTATAAAACAAACATAAATAATTAAATACATTGGGAAATATTAAAAATGTGTTGAATTAGTTATTGAGAAAATATAAAAAAGATAGAAAGATGGAGGTTCTATTATATCATAATTTGCATTGTTATAGAATTATTTATTGAGCTAGCATGCGTAATTTCATTTAGGCCATAAGACTTGAAAAAAACTTGTGTTTGTCAATTCTTTATGTCTTGAAGGAAGACTAAAAAGCTGAATGTCAACTTTGCCACATTAAAATCTCATGATGATGAAAATGGAAAATTTATTGTTTCTGTAACAAAATATCAAAACTTTAAAAATGCAACCTGTAAAACTCTTAATGTTAAAATCATAAGAATAATTTTTTTTATATCAGACGTCTTCTTGTATCCCAGAAGCTCAATCTTGTTATCAATATTTGCTTTGATCTCAGTTTCACCAAATAGTAATTTTTACTCTCTATAATTCAGCATTTAAACCAAATATATATTTGGTGCACCCTTCATTATACATATGTTTTAAAGATGGGCTTAGTACCTACGAGTCATAGTAGGCCCCTAGTCAGTGATACATTAGGGTTGGCCCATTACGTAGGTGTCTGAAGGACAGCCCGGGGCCAGAGGGACGGCTGCTCTGGAGAGGAGAACCGAGGACCAGGTCAGGGCTGGTCGGGAAATTTAATTTTGCAATGTATGCCCTTCTCTGTGAGAAGGCAAAAAATTATTTTGCCATTGTGCATATTAGTTTTCAAAATGTAAAATTTAATATGAAAATTAAAAATTACATGATACTATTTCAATAATTCAAATTACTAAATATCAAATTGGTTCAATAAAATATATGGGTAATATTAATACTTCTACCAAAATTTGCTGTTACTACTTCTAATTGTAAGTAACCCTAGAAAATAGCAGAGTGCTACTAAATAAAGTGAATTAAAATTTCACGGTAGACTTTACATCATAATGTATAAAATGCTTAATTTAATATTGAAAACTAGTCACTAGACATAACAAATGAAGTGACATTAAAAAAACCTTTTATTTTTGAATGTGAAAAAAGCTGTTAAGATAATTTTTACTAATAAATAACACCATTGAGATTTTTAAACTTTGTATGCCCTCAGGATGTATAATCAAGTTATGAATTAAAATTTTAATTATTCTTAGCACAGTGCTCGGCACCCAGTTGTTACTCCACAAACTCTGATTTCAAAACTAGAGAATTAATATTTCATTGCTGTGTCTATGATATTAAATACAATTTGATCAGGAATTTATTTCTTAATTAATTCAGCTCCTCAAAAAACAAACCCTTTGGTGCTTATTTGTGGTGTTGGCAGTGAACAAAAGCAAGTCCAAACCATCCTCAAAAAATAAAATAGATTTTTCTCAATTTCATGTGTTCATAGAATTCTTAAATTACATAATTATGTAATTTCTAAGTAGTGGTAGTATATGTATATATCTCTGAAATAAGTTATTAAGAAAAACGGAATAATCTTCATTTAAGATTTTAAGTTTACTCTCATTCTCCAATGGTCTGGCCCAGTGATTCCTGTGTGATGCTTGCCAGTACCCTAGTCTTCTGGTCAAGTAAATAACTCTTTTAAGTAATATTCACTGAGGTTTCACTCACTTCAGACATTCACTGGGGGTGGGGGACACAGATAAAATCCCTGCCAACATAAAACTTAACATTTTAGTGTAGAAGACAGACAACACATACAATAAGTAAAATACAGTGTGTTTGTAAGTCATGGTGCACTTTTGACCGGTCACAGGAAAGCAACAAAAGACTATAGAAATGTGAAATTTGCACCAAATAAAAGGAAAACTCTCCCAGTTTCTGTAGGATGATGTGGCAGCATGTGCGCATGCGCAGATGATGATGTAACACCGTGTATTCAGTGGAGCAGCCCACGGCCATGCCAGTCGAGGTGTGGACGGTACAGAGGAAAGTTCAGTGTGTTCTGTGGTTCGTTAAATTCGAATCCGTGACCAAAGTGCAATGTGAATATCGGCGCTTTTATAATGAAGCGCCACCACATAGGAATAACATTACTCGGTGGGATAAGCAGTTGAAGGAAACCAGCAGTTTGGTGGAGAAACCCCGTTCTGGTAGGCCATCAGTCAGTGATGAGTCTGTAGAGGCTATACAGGATAGCTACCTAAGGAGCCCTAAAAAATCTGTGTGTGAGCCCACATCGAACTTCACTGAATAGGTATGAAACTGGGAGAGTTTTTCTTTTATTTGGTATAGATTTCACATTTCTATTGTCTTCTGTTGCTTTCCTGTGACCGGTCAAAAGTGCACCATGACTTTACGGACACACTGTATATAGTGATAAGAAGAAAAATTGTAAAGTAAGGATAGGAAGAAATAAAGTTAACAGTAGGGAATGGGAGGAGTTGAACTTGTAAACAGGTGGTCAGGGAAGATATCCTGAAAAGGAAATAGGTGAGCACTGATCTCAAAATGGGAGGGAGCTCTGCTTATATTAGCTCTAGAGCAACTTACTTCACTTTTCTGTGCCTGTGTCCTCATTTCTAATGTGGGGGTAACAATAATAACAATGGCAGAAACAATCATGGTTTGGGGTATTAGATTGGTTGTCATGTGTGCAGCACTGAGAAAAGTGACTGGCATGTCAGAAGCACTGTATAAGTATCTGTAAATAAAAAGAGATGAAGAGACATAGTGAAGGAGTAAGTTGGGGTCACAAGGGCTGTATAAATAGCTTAGTTTTGAATTTATAAGCTTTCAGAAATTTGTTAAGGTTATAAATAGCTATCCTGAAATCTAAGGAAGAGGCCTGGGCTGGAGATCACTTGATGAATCCTAAGCCTATGCCTGGTGTTTAAGACTAAAATAAATGAGTGCAATTGTTGAAAGGGTTCATTGAGTTTTATATTTTCCTCAAATAGATTTGTAAAATACTGAGTTAAAAAAGAGACTCAAGTTTTCTTTGTTCCTAGTCATCTCAGAACTGTTTTACATGCTAACATATTGATTTTTTTTAAGAAGAGAAGAGAGGCCCTGGCCGGTTGGCTCAGTGGTAGAGCATCGGCCTGGCATGCAGGAGTCCTGGGTTCGATTCCCAGACAGGGCACACAGGAGAAGCACCCATCTGCTTCTTCACCCCTCCCTCTCTCCTTCCTCTCTGTCTCTCTCTTCCCCTCCCGCAGCCAAGGCTCCATTGGAGCAAAGTTGGCCCGGTCACTGAGGATGGCTCTATGGCCTCTGCCTCAGGCGCTGGAATGGCTCTGGTTGCAACAGAGCAATGCCCCAGATGGGCAGAGCATCACCCCCTGGTGGGCATGCTGGGTGGATCCTGGTCGGGCGCATGCAGGAGTCTGTCTGACTGCCTCCCCCTTTCCAACTTCAGAAAAAATACAAAAAAAAAAAAAAGAAGAAGAGAAAAGAGAGGGAGAGAGAGACAGACAGAGTGAGAAGTGGGAGAAACAGGAAGCATCAACTCATAGTTGTTACTTCCTGTATGTGCCTTGACCAGGCCAACCCAGGGTTTCGAACAGGGGACCTCAGCATTCCAGGTCACCATTTTATCCACTGTGCCACCACAGGTCAGGCTACATGCTAACATGTAAACTCACAGAAATTTCAATATTGAACAAAATTGCTTGACTAGTTGTTCCATTTTCATGGTTTTGTATCCATAGAAAATAGCCAAGCAAATTTGTTTATGAGAGTTTTGTCTCATAAACAGTGTGATAGTTTACTTTAAATGAATGCCCTCCCCCCTAAATTATCTGTACTTTGGAATGATCTGTAGAGCTTCAAAATCTACTGATTGCTGAGTCCTACCACTAGAAATTGTGATTTAATTGGTTTGAACTGTGGCCAGGGCATTGGAAGTTTTGAAATAGCCCCAAGTGATTCTAGTATGCAGACCCATGGGAATCACTCCTGCTAACAGGAGTCTCTTTCTTGTAGGATCTATACTCTGTCCCTTTCCGTAGAAAAAAACATTTCCTCCTATTGTTTTTTTTCTAGGTGAGAGGAGGGGAGATAGTTAGGCAGATTCTCACATGTGCCCTGACTGGGATCTATCCAGCAACCCTGTCTGGGTCCGATGCTCAAATCAACCGAGCTATTTTTAATGCCTGAGGCGGATATGCCCTGGCCAACCAAGCTACCCTCAGTGCCCAGGGCCACACTTGAACTAACTGAGCCACTGGCTGTGGGAAGGGAAGAGGGAGAGAAGAGGAAGAGGGAGTGGGGAAGAAGTGAATGGTCACTTCTCTTGTGTGCCATGATTGGGAATTGAAACCAGGAAGTCCATATACCAGGCCAACGCTCAATCCACTGAGCCACTGGCCAGTGCCTTTTCTCCTTTTTATTTTTTTTAGATTAAGAATTATTATTTTAATAGTGAAGTTATTTATTCATCAAATGTTATGTGCTTGGTATTTGTTGTTATGCTGATATCAATAATTTTCAATACAAACAACTAGTATAATGAAAATCTGCTTTTAAAAGGAAAATAAATACTTAGGTTACCTAAATTTTTAATAAAATTCAAAAAATTAATTATTGTTAGCATGTTGAACTGATATGGTCTCTAAAAGCACCTAAGAGTCTTTAGTCAATATATAAAATTTTATTAGCCATTTAATCTGTTAGAAACAACTAGTATCATTTATAATTCTTTAGAAATTGGCCATAGAGAGCAGCAGTGCTCATGAACAGAATGCTTTTTAAGAGCCACAGAACTTCTACTTGGAAACTAAGATGTCTTCGAGAGCTTTATAAATTTGTTAGTCAATAATATTGACTCTGGCTGGTTGGCACAGTGGTAGTGTTGGCCCGAGGTGTGGAAGTCCAGGTTTGATTCCCAGTCAGGGCACACAGGAGAAGTGACCATTTGCTTCTCCACCCCTCCCCCTTCTCTCTCTCTCTTCCCCTGCAGCCATGGCTTGAACAGTTTGAGCAAGTTTGACCCAGGGCACTGAGGATGGCTCCATGGACTCTGCCTCAGGCACTAAGAAGAGCTCAGTTGCTGGGCAATGGAGCAATGCCCCAGATGGGTGGAGCATCACCCTCTACTGGGCTTGCCGGGTTGCTGGGTGGATCCTGGGCAGGGCGCATGTGGGAGTTTGTCTCTCTGTCTTCCTGTCTCTCACTTAATTAAAAAAAAAAATGACACCAACAACTCACTACTGGACACATAGGGATATACTGGTAAAATAATAAATTCTTATTCTTATAAAGCTTAAATCATTGTGGAGAGAGACTGATGCTAAGCAAAACATATAAATAAATAATATAGTTTCAGAGAGTGATAAATGCACAAATGAAAAATAAAGTAGGATAATGTCATAGAGGATGATAGAAGGCGGCGGGGGGAGCAGCAGTGGTGGACAGTGTGGTCAAAAACCTCTGAGAGGAGCTGATGCTTGTACCATGTAAGTGGAGGGAGGGAGGAGGCCATGGGAACATCTGCACCCATAGCGGCCCAGGCTATGGGAACAGCCCAGAGCAATAGCTGGAAAGGTATCTAATGTCTGGTGCATTTGAGGAACAGCAGAAGGCCAGTGTAGCAGAGTGAAATGTAGAGAAAAAGAGAGAGATGAAGTCAGAGACACAGACAAAAGCCAGGTGATAAATGCCAGCATCTCATAGGCTGTAGTAAGGTATAGTTGTTGTTGTTGTTTCTTTTCTCTTTTTAAATTTTTCTTCTAAAATGGAAAGCCATTGAAGAGTTTGCCTGGGAAGTGCCATGGCCTAATTTACATATAAAGAGAAAAAAATTGACTGACACATGAAGGGTAAATAATACGAAGGCCAGCTATAAGAAAGAAGACTGTTGGGAAGATATAGCAGTGGTCCAGGCAAGAGTTGATGGTAAAGCAGAGAGGTAGCAGGTGAGATGATGGTATTTTTGATGCAGAAGTCAAGGTGATGCTATTACAAAAAATGATTTGCTAATAGAGTTTGACCTTTAGAAAACCTAACACGTACAGGCAGGTAATCAAAAAGTTGTAGTCAGAAAAGTTTCAGAAACCTAGGTTAAAGCTAAAATGAAAGCTATAATTATCTTTATATAGAAATTATTTCCTGTGTAATAGAAATACCTTACTTTATTAAGCCATTCTTTTCTTATAGAAAAATAATAAAATAATTTTAACAACTTTGGATCCCATGTTATCCTATTTTTTTCTTTAGTCTCAGTCTTAAAATCACAAGAAGCCAGAATCACCACAATCATAGGTCTCATCAAAACTCTCCATAAAGAATGGTGATGGGTATAGCAGGTATAACAATCTAGAGTTACCACTATGATGGATAATTTGACCGGAAGTTATGGTTGGAGCAATGAGAATTCTTCTGTTACTTTGGTCTACTTACCACTATCTCTAGTTCAGTGGCTTCCAACCTTTTTATACTTGGGGACTGATGAGCTAGCCACTGGAAACGGAAACACTCAACAAATAAATTGTTAACTTATCATGCATAATAGTGCAACGTGATACAAGCTGTTGCACCTGAGCATAACCGAATTCAACTAAGATCATGGGGTCTTTAATCTTCATGCATCAGGGTGGTTAATTCTTTTGCAGACTGGCACGAAATGTTTGGTGGACCAATGGTTGAAAAACATTGCTATACATCAGTGATTCTTCCACTTGCAGGGGAAAGGGAGAAGGTTCACTCATCATTATCACATTCTGTTCCCATTCCCCACTCTTCCCTGCTTGTTCCATCCCATTCCATGACCACACACTTCTTGATCAATCAGCATCACTGTACCATCTGATGTAAATGTATGATGGGTTGTGAGAGGAGAAATAGTTTGATTAGCACTTCTATTGTTCTGTTAGATGTTGTAGATAAATATACTAAAAGAGAACAAAGATTTTGGAGCCACAGGACATTAGGTTTAAATTCTGTCCACTAATTCTGAATTTAGTGATTTAGGGTAACATGTTCCATTTCTGTGAGCCAGCACATTCTCACCTGTGAAATGTAATGATTTCTAACTTTAGGTGAGGTTAATTGAGATTTTGAATGTAAAGCACCAGAATGCAGTAAATGCTCGATAAATGACAGCAGTTATACTTACAGCTACATTTCTCGTTATATCTTTATCAGAAGTTTTAATTTTTTATTTTATTTATTTATTTATTTATTTTTTGTATTTTTTCTGAAGCTGGAAACGGGGAGAGACAGTCAGACAGACTCCCGCATGCGCCCGACCGGGACCCACCCGGCACGCCCACCAGGGGTGACGCTTTGCCCACCAGGGGGCGATACTCTGCCCCTCCGGGGCGTCGCCCTGCCGCGACCAGAGCCACTCCAGCGCCTGGGGCAGAGGCCAAGGAGCCATCCCCAGCGCCCAGGCCATCCCCGCTCCAATGGAGCCTTGGCTGCGGGAGGGGAAGAGAGAAACAGAGAGGAAAGAGGGGGTGGGGGGTGGAGAAGCAAATGGGCGCCTCTCCTATGTGCCCTGGCCGGGAATCGAACCTGGGTCTCCCGCACGCCAGGCCGACGCTCCACCGCTGAGCCAACCGGCCAGGGCCAATATTTTTAATACAATATTTTAAGAGCAAAGGTATGCAAGTTAGACTGCCTGAATTTAAATCACAGCTTTATTGAATATAAGATTTGTGACCTTGGATATATTTTTGAATCTTGTATCCACTTTATTTCCTTACCCATAAATTGGTTAAAAGAAAAATATCAGGATAAAGAGTATCGGGGTCACCTGACCAACAGTGGCACAGTGAATGGAGCATCGAACTGGGACGCAAGGACCCAGGTTCAAAACCCGAGGTCACTGGCTTGAGTGCAGGCTCACCAGCTTGAGCACGGGGTTGCTTGCTTGAGCATGGGATCATGGACATGACCCCATGGTTGCTGGCTTGAGCCCAAAGATTGCTGGCTTAGCAAGGGGTCACTCACTCTGCTGTAGCCCCCTCCCTGTCAAGGCATGTAAGAGAAAGCAATCAATGAACAACTAAGGTGCTGCAATGAAGAATTGATGCTTCTCATCTCTCTCTCTTCCTGTCTGTCTGTCCCTGTCTGTCCCTTTCTCTGTCTTTCTCTCTGTCACAAAAAAAAGAGTATTGAGGGTCAAATATATGGTAAGGGAAGGAGATTTTATTTGGGGTGGCAAACATACATGCAGTATGCACATGATATGTCAGAGAATGGAACACTTGAAACCTATATAATTTTATTAACCAATGTCACCCAAGAAATTTAACAAAAAAGTTTTAAAAGTATCAACTCCATTGTAATGTAGTGAGGCTTGAGGAACATAAGGTATATAAAGACTAACATATTATTTTATAAGTAAATACTGTAAACAACAAGTCTTTCAACTACTTGTTTGAAAATTTTAGTTTTTTTATTATTTATTTATATTTAGAAAATTCAATTTAACAGGGTGACATTGGTCAACAAGAGTACATAGATTTTGGGCAAACATCTCCACATCATTTTTACAGTTGATTATGTTGTATACCCATCACCCAAAATCAAATCATCCTCCTTCACCCTATATTTGTGCCTCATTTTACCCCTCTTCCTCCCTCTCTCTCCTTTTCTTTCCCCCTAGTAACCACTGCACTCTTATCTATGTCCGTGAGTCTCAATTTTGTATCCCACCTATGTATGGAATCACATAGTTTTTAGCTTTTTCTGATTTACTTGTGAAAATTATAGTTAAAAACGTAAGGATTATGCCTAGCTTTTCTATTTTCATTCTTCATACATCAGTTAATTTGCATAATCTAAACCAGGGGGAGCTTTTTAAAATGAGAAGTGGATTCATTCTATCAGTCATAAAATGAAGAAGTTTAGATATTATCTACTTAATTGATTCATAGAGTTAAGCATATTGTCTTATTCAGGACCTCAAAATGAAATCCATTTCATTTTGGATTTATCAAAATGAAATATCAAAATAACTGGAAAATTTTCAAATATACTTTTATATTTAATTGAGTGTTTATTGTTTTTTTTTCCTGACATTTATGTTAACTATCGCTTACTTCACTTTTTGTTTTCATTTCCTTTTATATTTATTTCCAAATATTTTTCTCTGATAAAAACTTACTGTTAACCAATAAGGAAAACCTATGTTAAAAGTTGAATAGTTTAATTTTCAAATAAAAATTGCTGGATTTTTAAAATTTAATCTTTGATATGATTCTGAATATTATTATTCTCCCTAGTATTCCCAAATGGACAGTCTTTAGCAAATAACTGCTTATTCGAGAGAAGAGCTATGGTGCTGATGGTGTAAAGTCACTTACTACTGTATGTTAAGTGTGCTGTAACATTACTTTTATTATTGACATCAATTCAGTAATAACACTAATCTCATCAGGTGAACTTTACCTTGTTATATTAGTGGGTCTTTCTTTCATTTTATAGCTGGCTTAAGTCCTGCCGAGATTCAGCAGTTATGGAAAGAAGTGACTGGAGTTCACAGTCTGGAAGACAATGGTATTAAACATGGAGGGCTAGACCTCACTACTAACAATTCCTCCTCGACTACCTCCTCCACCACTTCCAAAGCATCACCACCAATAACCCATCATTCCATAGTAAATGGACAGTCTTCAGTTCTAAATGCAAGGCGAGACAGGTAAATCTCAAGAGATTTATTCTATTATTTGTCACCAAATTTTACTTTTACCATCGGTACAACTGAAAATTATGATTGGTACTTAACAGGGCAAAATGTGCAAAACAGCAAACTAAATGGAAACCTTTAGATTATTTATCTTATATAGTATTTTTTATTACAAAAAGAAGTTCAAATGATAGAACTGTGATGGGTACAGTAGTAATTTGCCTGAAAAGGGTTATCTTTTAATAAGTGCATTTGGAATTATTGTGTCAGTACATTTTTATGACTAAGATACTGTGACTAATCTGAATGCCATGAGAACATATTACCATCTTTTTTAACTTAACCAATTTCAAATAATTAAAGATGCATACATAACTCCCTTAATACATGTTTCACACATATGCTTGGAAATCAGAGAATAGGTATTTAAACATGTAAATATGATGGAATTTATAAATGTATAAAAATAAACTTGTGATAATGTTGACTCATTTCATAAATAAAAATTACTTAATTTCAATTACCAACATCAAGTACATTGTTAGATAATTTTTAAAGTTGCTATTTTATTTGAGTTGTATAAAGACTGCCTTTGGAAGAGGAGCCCGTGTACTTTTGTCCATTTAGTTCCATTTATTCAGACATGTGGATACCTAATCAAGCCCTGTAAAGTTAGTAACATAGAATATATAAGCTAACATATTGCTCAACAGGAGAAGTATCTGGTCTTTATTGGAGTATCATGAAAAATGTTCTTGTTACCTTGCGTTATTATAAAATTGTATGCCCCTGAATGCTTTCACGCTTGTTTCAGTTGAGATTAATTTGATGATTATATATTTCAGAAGTTGGTTAATTTCTCTAGGATCTCTCTATCTGATATAATACTCACTTATCAAAAGTCTTTGATAATTGCAAAAGGATATAGCTAATGAACACTGTTCCAAAGTAGAATTTTTAAATCAACTGTTAAGCCTAGTAGAAATATATATGGTTCACGTGTAAATATTGAACAATTTTAATGTTTTTAATGCTCTTCTTTAAAAAGAGTATTTGAAAAATCTTATAAATATCTTAAAAATACAGGTTTTTTTTCCCACTTGACCACTTATGAATATATATTTTTTTATTTAGATTTAAATGTTACATTAAGGTCATATGGCAGGATTAGCATATGATATTATACAGTCCTCTTAGTTTTTCATCCTTTATTAGCAGTCATCTCTGGCTCTGTTTCTCCTCTAATTGGAACATCATCTAGCCTTGGCAGTTGAACTATTCAGTAGAACGATTAAATTTTTCCGACTGCTCTGAGCTAAATTGACCTGCTTTGACCTGTTTGTCACTGGTTGTAACCCGACAGGCTCTAGCAGCCTGCAATGATTACGGCTCTTTGAGATGAATCTGATGCCGTGTTCCTTTGCTGCAGCTCGTCACACGAGGAGCCTGGAGCCTCTCACACTCTCTATGGCCATGGAGTTTGCAAGTGGCCAGGCTGTGAAAGCATTTGTGAAGATTTTGGACAGTTTTTAAAGTACGTTTTTAACTTTTTTTTAGGGGAGGGAGTGGGTTATGTGGAAGTTAGGCACATTGTTTTAAATAAACAAAAGAAAGCCAAGGGAAGAAAGTCAAGGTCCATCGTGAGGCACACTGAGTTTTCTGTGTGTTGTAACAAGTGCATTAGTAAAGTCAGGCCAAGAAGTTTACCTTGCTATCTTTTCATGAGAATATTACAAATCATCCCTAGAAATTTTTCAGTGAATGAAACTATCAGCCTACTGTAAATAGTGTCATTAATAATTCGGAAATATGTTTGCAGATGCACTTAAGTATCAACTTTTCAATAAAAATTTCAAGTAAAATTATGTGAGAAGTCATATTATTTATACATATATTTTTTAAATGGACATATTTTACAGGTTTACTCATTTAAGTTGCATACTTTATATTTTTTATTTTAAATAATGATATTTAAAATGTATATTTAACAACAAGAATAGAAAATGAAACTTTATGGGAGCTAACATTGTAAGATTATGTTTTATCCACATTGACACCTGTTGCCTCAGAGTCATAAATAAACAAACCTGGATATATGTTTGCATGATAGATTATATGGCTTATTTAGCTGAAAATCAAAACTTGGTGTATCCTTAATTTCATCATACAGTGACAATTTAGTTTTTAAGTCTTAAGAAGTTCTTTTTCAAATGAGAATATGCATTTTTCATGGACATTTCCCGTTCACGATTCCATTATTCAGTAGTTCTAAACAGAGAGCTACAGATAGGCCTATGGAGATGAGTAACTTCACAGGCTGAGACTCTTATGTTGTCATGGAGCAGCTAACAGGGTGAATGAACTGTTTCATGCTTCATCAACAATTAAGTTAATTAGCTCATTTGAAATTGCACTGCTATTTTGCCAGGATGTTGGCAGAAACATCAAAAAGATGTGTTTACAAATGGTAGACTACAGGGTATAGAGAAAAAGCACCTTAACAAGACACAAGTACTTGGCATCATAATAACTTTATAACAGAATTACAGTAAGACTTTGACAAGGATTTTTAAACCTTCTTTCATTCCTGACCAATTAAAATAAAATGTACTTCCTGTATTGCTATGACTTTTTAAAACATCCTGACATGAAAATTTGCACTCCTATCGTACTCAGCCCGTTGGAAGCTACCATTTTGTTAGATATGAAGCGGATTTGACTCTTCTAAGCAAAGAAAGTGTTTAAAATGTTAGGCAACTTTGCTAAAGTTTTACTTTCTAGGGAAAGTAACATTTGTTAAAGTAAAGACAGCTCCTGCTGGTTAGGTCAGTTTGTTAAAAGCACATTCCAAAAGACAAGGGTTCAGATCCCTGGTCAGGGCACACGTGGGAAGCAACCAATGAATGCAAGACTGAGTGGAACAACAAATGACTGCTTCCCTTCACCTTCCCCTCTCTCTTCCTTCCTCTATCTACCTTAACAAAAAAATAATAATAATAAGCTCTGGCCTGAAAATTTAGTTGGTTGGTTGGAGCATCATCTCTGAGTGTGGAGGTTGCTGGTTTGATTCCTGGTCAGGGTACATGCCAGAACAACTTCCTGTCCCTTTCTCCTTTCTTCTCTTAAAACACAACAACAATATGAATATAGGGATATGATTTCTTTTAACAACAAATTTCTTCATTTGGATATATGTCTTTATCAAAATGTTATATTATTCCTTATCATTAAGATAATTTAGAGGACTAATGCTACTACTTCTTCAATGTTGTAATTTAAACTGCAGAATTGACCCAATCAGCCTATATTTTATTGCTTTCTAGTTGTCCTTTGTGACAAAATTCAAAATAAATTTTTAAGAAAATTAAGTATCTTTTTTTCAGGATGATTTCCTTTATAGCACATGAAAAGAAGCAGTTTTATTCATCTCAAATATTTATATATACTTTCATTGCTAACAAGATGAATATGAAAGCATTTTCTTTCAATTAAATATCAACTTAGGTTCCAAAGACTGACCATTTTCCCAACCCACTGACTTTATAGGGACGACAGGACAAATGAGAGCAGTTAAGGCCTTTCCTTTAGTTCACTTGTGTGATGGGCTTTCGATTCTCCACTGCTAAGGTCTGTGATAATTTCTGTTAATAGAACCAATGCCTGCATCCTGTACTGAAATGAAATAGTAATATGACATTTCCTTACTGGTACTGTGTTTTTCTTAAGATGTGTTTGAAATTTGAAAAGAAATAAAATAGTTCTATTAATTTCAGTTTATTTAGTGTCTGTGTAGAAAATGAAATGAAGAAGCTATCACCACTAATACAGATTTATCTTGGAAAGAAGATTTTGCTCTTATTTTGTAATAATGAAGAGAATTGAGAGTCCGGGCACAAAAATTGTCAGACAAGTCAAAAGGCTGTGAAAGGTTTTTAGCTCTCAGTGTTCTTGTTTATCTATTCTCTGGAAATTTTATAGCCAGTGTTTGTTATAAATGTTTTTTTTTTTTCCTAAGAAAATATTGTGGCATTTTTATTCTTGAAATGCACAAGAAATAAACTCTATAGCTTTGAATTTGACGTTGGTATCAGACAACTTAGTCATTGGTTTGAAATAAAAGCAAACTATCAATTATTACTACACTGCTCACAAAAATTAGGGGATCAGGGAACGTGCTGATACTCCATTACTTTCAGCCTTTTGTATAGTGCATTTTCCCCAATGAAATCAAAGTTAGTTTTGCATCTCATTTGCATAATTGAACAACTTTCTTTGACTTGTCTTTTGCTTTTCTGATATTCTCGTTTAATAATAAAAAAAATCAAATGCTTTTTTTAATCTTTTTATCGCTTCGCAGTCATTTTGAAATATCCCCTTATTTTTGTGAGTAGTATATTAAGCCAACATATGTGAAATAAATGATAGGAGAAAATATATTGAGTTCCAGATTCCCTTTCTCACATTACATTCCCAGGTCAGTAGAAACTTCCTCTGTTTTTGCCCAGCACCAGATGAAAGGCCACCTCAGGATAGGCGCTTATGTATAGCATTTATATTCTCAGTCGTATATGTATATACTTAATATTCAATAATATATATTCAATTGAAACATTATTTTCTATTGAATAAAAAAGAAACTTTAAGACTAAGTTAGAAACTGTTATTTGTAACAGACAGATAAAAGCAGAAAATAAAAAATGAAGAAGAAAGTCAAGACTGAAAAGGTGTTTGGGGAAAATTTTGAATTTTACTGTAAAGTTGGTGTTGAGAGAAGGTTATCATTTTTCTGACCACTAGTTGAAGATCTCACTAGATCACTAATACCATTTAATACCAGTTCTTCATTATTGTCTTATAGATGTCAAAAGTGTAATAATATCTGACAAAACTTTCATGTATTTTGGCTGAAAAATTAATTATCATTCCACTGGACCTAAGTCACCTTGAATGTAGATGGATTGACTTTTGGAGTTTAAACCAAAAGGTTTGCAATCTAACATTCCTGTTAGCAGACAGGAGTTCCAGAATTTGCGTGCACAGATGCCAGCAAACACAGCATGGTCTAGATACAAAGACGGATATACTGAAGAAGGTCAGAATGGTCAGTGTCCATAAAAGTATCAGTCTGGTAAAGAGTGATTGGTGATAAATGAATTAGGTTTATTTACGAAGACTAAATTTCTTAGGCTTGACACTATATTAAGAACCACAGAGAAGGTAGAGGAAACTGTTTTTTTAATGGAAAATTTGTTGTCTTTTTCCTGGTAGCTGACTAAAAATTATGCTTTGCTTAGTGTGTGTTGTCGATTTCTTTGTCTTTGACTAGGCAGCCTGGCTACAAAATTATGACCTCAAGAAGGCATTCTTTGAACTTGTCAGAATGTTGTTTCTTTTGGTGACAGTGCCCCCATCTCTCAAAACTAAGGCGTCTCACATAATCAGCTAAATGAATAGTGACAGCTAACATTTTGTATTTAAACTCCTGTCAGTGTTTAAACATAAAAAGCTTGATGCAAAATAAATCAAACACCAGTGATTTGCAAGTGAAACATTTTGTTAAAAAGTCTGACACAGTCAGATTTAAATCGGCTCCTTTTTAGCTTATACGATGCTATAACTTTAAATGAATTTGAAAAATCTAGAGTTTAAAATTGAATTGCTAATCTGGGGTGTATATAATTGAAGTTACCACATGCATTCATAACCTTAAAAGCTTCGGTAAAAAGAATTGTGTATTAAATAAATTGGAAGGATCTTTTTCTACTTTTCATCTTTCCGAAATGTTTGCTTAATTGTTTTTAGAAAGAATTTGACTGCCTATTTACATTTTTTTTCCTAATCCACACTACCTACCTAGCACACAGATTCAATGCAGTTTTGAAATAACGTCAGTAGACCACATCATTTATTCCATTTTGAAAACAAAAATCAATATACCTATAAAGTGACCCATAAATTAGAGCTGGCTCACACAGTGTTTGTTCAGTGCTGCCTTTCTGAATGCACCCTTTGCATTTTTTTCTTCACCTCTGTGTTTGAACTGCAGTCTCGGTAAGAAGCTCATTAGGGGACATTAGGGACTGGAGCTAACCAGAATTCCAGAGCTTGCTTTGCTCTTATTAATGCATAGTAGAGTAGAATGCATTTAAATATTTCATAGACATTCAGTAATTTGTGTGTAATCGTCTTGTTAGCAGACCAGTAGAAGTAGAACAGGCCTGTGAAATGGTGTTAGTGATTGCATGGGTAATTCACAGACCTTTGCCATCAGAAGGAGTATTATTGTTGGCTAGTAGGAAGCTGTGAGATAAAACTACCAATAAGTAAAAAGAGAAGCTTAATAAAGGTTTTGTAACAAGCATCTTCAGGGATAACAACCCTACTTGGCCATTTTGAAGCAGCTATAATTTATGACATAGACAATATATCAAATGCATAAGATAGTATTATGGAGCATTCATATGAAAAGGGTATTTGCAACATTAGTTCCAACTTCCTGCAAGGGACATGATTAAATGATTAATGAAATGTCCCTTTGCATATGCATTTTGAAACAGCAATTAGACACTGACTGAGAAAACCCACCAATCCTCTCATTTTTCAGCATTATCTCATTCTTGATTTATAAATCATAGAGAATTTTTGAACAGCAATATGTAGTACCTGAGATAGTTATAAAAACATAAAAGAGAATAATCTGGGCACAAAATAGTCACAAATACATAAATTCATCATTTAATGTTAATATTCAGCCTATTTATTTAGTCTTATTGCATTGTATTTATCGCCGACACTATTTCTGTACTTTGATTGGCATAATTAAGTAGGGAGAATGAATAGGCACTATTATTTTACATATCACTGGTAAACAATAGCATCGAAAGGAGAAGGGAGATGTGGCAGAGGTATGTGTGTGTTTTTCAAGTTCTCAGTAATCCACTGGAGGCTGTTCTATAAATGATCATTGAAGGGCTGCAAGCTAGCCTATAATTACAGGAGAGGAAGTGGCAGCTCTGGCATTTCATAACTATGTGTCCTCAAAAAGTGCTTTGTGAGTTTGTCACCAATGATAATTTAGATAGAGGCTCATTACTGAACATCACAACACTTTAAAAACCTTTCGCCTTCATACAGGAGAATAAAGGACTATTTTAATGGCAAGGTTCTTTTGTGTCCCACTGAAAAATTCAATCAAGACAAAACCTCATTGACTATTATTGTAGTCTACAGTCTCTATTCTAATAAAAGCTGTATAGATAAATTGAATAGATTTCTAAGACCCAAGTATATAATACAAACATTTTGTACTTTTTTTTTTTAGTTCTTTACGTATAGGATAATTATCACTAAGAAGTACACAAGTGTAAAAAAACCTTTTTAAAAGTGATTTTATGCAAAAGTAAATGTAGTCCTACAGCTGCCTTTTCTTTTTTAGGGGCCGTATATTCTGCTTATCTTGTGGCATTTACACCCTAGTCATTGTGTATAGTTAAAACATTTAAAAAATATTCATCATTTAAAATGATTGCAGAATAACTCTATTGCATGCTCCCCAAGAGTTCATAGTGAACAAAACCTTAATACAGCACCTTAATACAATTTTATTGTTCATTAAAATTTTGGTGAAAAAACTGAAAAACAATTTTTAAATATCATGTTAATTAAGAACTAGTGACCCTTTACATCATAAGCTAACCTCAGGTTTAACTTCAAGCCTCCTTTCCAGAAAGAGTGAGTGAATTTTAGTTTTCATTATAATCAGGTTCAGAACAGAACTGAGCCGAGTTGAGCTTAGGGCAGACAGGTGTATAGAAGTGCCTCTCCTTCAGTCTAACCACACACCTCAAACTTGACCTGATACACCTCCCTTTTTAGTCCTCAGTTCCCTTCAACCAAGAATGACACTTGTGTCAAGATACATAGAAGCTGTTGTTATGATCAGTGAGGAAGTATTAAAATGAACTGATTTAATTTTTCAAGAGAAGGGGCAGATGAAACAAGGTTTCTAACTGTTGAACTGAGATCTGCTAAGAAAGAAACCTATATATTTATAAATTAATTCTTCTCAGAAACATGATTTTAATTCTTTATATATACGGTACATACCGTATATGTCTATCTATATGTATTTTTCTTCATTCTTAATTTTAAGGAACTTTTAAATGTATAGTTTTAAGGTGTTCTTTATTCCCACTGTGGAGGAAAATATGACTTCAGTGTAATGCTTTTGAAGTAAAGCATATGCCACTGAGGTACACATCGCTTAACATTCTGTTTTGTGTCTCGTGTTTGTTTAGGCACCTTAACAATGAACACGCGTTGGATGACCGAAGCACTGCCCAGTGTCGAGTGCAAATGCAGGTGGTGCAACAGTTAGAAATACAGGTTTGTCAAATGCTAACTAAATGGACTTCTTTTTCATATTTCTGGTGGGTTGAATTGAGTATGGGCAGATTCTGAGAGTTTTTACTCAATGCCTAATAGAAATATGTGGACCCTTAGATTGTTTATCATGATGGCAATGATTGGTAACTCAAGATAGGTTGATATAGTTTAATGTACTTATCACTTAGACTTATATAACCTTTAGACTACATCATCTACATTTGCATATCCCAAAAGAGTCAAATCTAAGTTTTCTTTAATAGTGGTTTATACCAAACCCCTAGTTGGATTTATGGAGGAGACAGTTTTTACATGAGTCAATCATGATTTTTTCCATTTGATTGTATAGTATAGCAAAAAAATCTTACAGGGCCATGCCTGTAGTATATTACCTTGAGAAATACGTTTTCTTTTCTACCTTTTGTGTATTTTTGATTTAAAACTTGCAAAGTATTTTTAAGACTTGTCTTTACAGGGGTAATGGTGGCAAGTCATTTATAATATCTCAGATGGTAATATATGTATTGTATCAAATGCTGCTGATTTAAGTTAAAAATCTTAGTTAATATTGAAACAGTTTGGCCAAAAATAAACAGAACTCATAAAACTGATCCAAAAGCAATTATATCACCATATCATTCTTTTTATGTTTTTACTAACCCTTTCAGGCTTCCTCTAGTGTTTCAACTTAACGATTGTTTTTTCTCAATCAAACCAATACTTTGTTTTATTTAATTAAACATACAGTTTCTTTTTCTTCACACTTTACTACATCTTGAATTCTTTTAAATCCATCATGTCGTAGCTTTTTCCCAGAGAACTATTAAAAATATTTTATTTTGACTCGTAAAATAATCAAGGACACAAAAAAGCATCATTACTGATATAGTTTTAAAAAGATTTTTGTCAACCTGTTTACCATGTATGAAAGGCAGAGTAAAACATAAGAGTTCAGCTGATGATGACAGTCTGCAGTGTGACCAATTACGCCTTTTTTTTCTGCTGTGTCTGACTGATGGAAAAGTAAGGTCCGTCACTTGTAATGAGACCCGGTGCAAGTCTGTACGGCAAGTCCGTGGCAGAGTTCAGCATTTCACACTGCCTGGTCTCTGTCACTCTATTGAATTAGATTGATGATGGCAGATTGGAGGGGGCACTAACTGGACCTCAGTGGGAATGCATGAAGTGTGTAGACAATCCTGGCAGCCCTTCCTTTTGAGAACCCTTCACCCCTTCACAGCTGTTGGCACTAGTCCATTGCTAACAGCGTCCCCAGGACTTTAAAGAGACACCATGGGCCTTCTAATTTATGTTTTCAGTAACTTGTTACTGTCAAGGCAGCTGTGACCTCAATTCTCTTATTGACAAAAAGATGAAGTGTTATTTGTTTTCTCTGACCTTTTAACATAAGGAAAGCTATAAAAGTTTTCCCCCCTTCACAGCTAAAGTTGCATTTCCTCCCAGAGAAGTTCCCACTGACACAGACTTTTTATATGCAGGAACCATTACCGGGAGACAAGCTCAATGATAAGATGTATCACTGCAATAAAATAG
>NC_089491.1:320315797-320345797 GCF_036850765.1 Saccopteryx bilineata
AGTTTAATTATAATATATAATTTTTATGCAGAGGAGGCAAATGTCAGGACTTCTTTATTTTGAGTTAAGTTCTGGTCATTTTTAAAAAGCAGAGCAGCTGCTTATATTATCTCAGAGTTTCTCACTACACGTGAGGCTACAGTGTTTCATTATGAGGGAGGCAGAAACATGAGCCAAAAAGTTTTCTGGGAGAACTATTCCTTTGTATTTTCACACTACACTTAATTTCCTTGGTCTCTCTGCCACAAGCTGCCAATTAGAAATCTTTGTTCTTCCTGTAGGTTTTATTTAAATGCTTCTAAAATAGCTACACCATGATTCGAACCCATTAAAAAATGTATTTTTAAAACTTATTTTAAAGGGCATTTCAGAAGTTGTCTGACACCCTCTTCCTGCCCTAGGCTGCGTTGGCAGAGAGCAGTTTACCACTACTCAGCACCCCCGGGCTGATCAACAATGCGTCCAGTGGCCTGCTGCAGGCAGTGCACGAAGATCTCAATGGCTCCCTGGACCACATCGACAGCAATGGGAACAGCAGTCCGGGCTGCTCGCCTCAGCCACACATGTAAGTGTGGTTAACAGACTCCATAAAAGGAAGGGCCTTTATTCACATGCTTCTAAAATTTAGTACACTTCTGAACTTTTGAATGACGTATAAGTAAAAAAAAAAAAAATACAAGTTTAAGTAGAGTTAAATTTCACCATGTTCATGATATGAAAAAGTATGAAAATCAATGTTAACACATCTTTTAGAATCTCTCTCTCTAATGTCCTAAAATTATTGCAGGAACTGTCCTCCACAAGTTCTAAATACTGCTAACACAAAGTCTGAGATGATTCTATCTTCTGAGTCACTATCATGGTTTGGTTTGCGTGGTGCAGTCAGAATATTTATGATGGAGTAAGTTGGCATAATTTTTACTACTATTACAGGTCTCTAAACCGTTTATGAACTGTAGTCAAGATATTGCCCATTTTTATAAACCATAAAATGCAAAGTTTAACTGTTATCCACAGTTTACATAGAAACCAATAAAGTGTAACTTTTTGCCTGTGTTATAAAACAGTGTAATTACATATTCAACTTTAATTACTGGTGTGTCTGTATTGGCAAGGTTTATATGTTATATTTTATGCAAGGCTACGATTCCTATTAATATTTAGCAGCTAACTATATCATTAATTACTCTAAAATCTTTCCCCTACCATCTTTTTAATGGAGCTGAGAGAGTAGATGTATTAAAAATTGATGTATTGTGAATTTCAGAAATGTGTACACCACTTTAAAAACTGCCTCGCCTGACTCAGTAGGCCAAGTATATCCGTTTCTTGTTTACTAAAATATACTGACCCTGGGAGAACCTAGAATTTGGGGGGGGGGGGAATTAGAATCTGAATAATGAAGTGTATATATCATTCAGTTGTTACATTGAATTATAAAATGTCTATGTGTACTTCCCAAAGTTAAATGTCATGTACTGCCAATTTCAAGTTATTGAGGTGAGCATATGACTTTCTCTCATTTTTATATTTTCTTCCACTATTTTTGAATTAAATATGTAGTTAAAGACCTGAAGGGAAATGTGGTCTTTATATGTGCCTCCTTTTATTTGACCTTTCACAGAAATTATTTTTGTTGACTTTTTAAACATCTTATTCGACTTGACATATCAGTGTCTTTAAGATCTTGTACCTAATTGCTTTATAGCGCTCTTAGAATAACCTTTTTGAAAAACACACTGTGAGCATATGTGTTTCATTGGGTTCCAAAACATGACGTTTTCAGAATGGAGAAATTTGTCTTTTGGAAGTGTCTTTAGATGTATTAAATAATACAAAAGAAATAATAAAACCTGAAGTGGAGAGAACAGGAATATAGGCTCTTGAGAGCGGTATGGCTCTCAGACGAGGGGCAGCAGGCAGACAGAAGTTTGGTATTCCTGCTGCATCCTGTCCACCAGGCAGGGTAGCTGGAGGCTTTTCACTTTCAGCCGTTCTCCTGATATGCTAATGCCCACTCCCTGTACAAAATGCTAAAACAGTAAAACTTTAAAGAGCAAATAAGAGTTAGAGCCTATTTTCCTCCTTAAGAAAAGGAAATGAAAGGACCTATTTTAGAGAAGACACTCATAATAAAAGTGTTTAAACTGTTGATGCAACTCCCTGTTGCTAATGTGCAGTATGTAGCTGTTACCATTTACAGAGGATATCTAGAGAAGTATTTCTTAATGCGTTGGTATTAAAATAAAAATTAATGATTCAATAAAATAGTTTATTTAGATATTATGTTTTTAGAACCTGAAATAATATTAGATTAAATAATGGCGTTGTTAGGTGTGTAGTGTTTTTTCATTTGCCAAATACTATTTTAGGTTTTTCATTTTATTAATTTAGTTATAATATAATTGTGGAAAATCTCAGAGAAAAAAAATATTTTGTTTAAAACAATATATAAAAATTGTGTATTTAATGCCTGATTTACTGCCACAGTGGCTTTATAAAATTTAAATGTTCATCATCAATATATTGTATATTTTATGCATATATGAATTAGTATATGTAAAAATATATGTATTTTTTCTTAGAGAGCTAAAAGAAAAGTTCCCTCACCTTGATGGAAATGGATTCTAGACAAGATAAAACTTAGAGGAAGACCAAATCTTGTCATTTCCTAATTTGTATAAGTTATAATGGAATTTTTAATTATTGTGCAAAATATTGAGTCCACATTCATTCTTTGAATCTGTTTCTGCTGTTATCATTAATTTTTTTGTATAGGAGATGTCAAATATTGTTGATAGAGTGTCATTTCAGTATTTTGAACTTTTATTTTCATCAAGTTTTTAGAACTTACACTTAAAGAATGTTAGGCACTTTATGTACATTGTAGGGCAAAGAAAAACATTGCCTATTTTTTTGATTGATTGATTGATTTTAACAAAGAGAGAGAGAAAGGAGGGAGGGAAGGAGCAGGAAGCATCAACTCATAGTAGTTGCTTTTCATTTGTGCCTTGAAGTGGCAAGCCCAGGGCTCGCTCGAACTGGCAACCTCAGCATTTCAAGTCAAATGCTTTACCCACTGCGCCACCACAGGTCAGGCACTTAATTCTTTCAATCAAAGGTTAGCTGCATAGAATTGAGTGCACTTCAAAGTACATTGAAAGAGCCAAAGATGAAAGAATTTTTATGAACCATTTAAATAGCACGCTGTGTTCTGAAATAAGTCATCTTATTTGTTGTTACTGTTGTTTGGAGGTGGCAGTTATGCTGATGAGATTAGAAACCAGAAGCAGAAATGCCTGGTCATATAGGTAGTATATGGGCTCTGGTGGTGGATACCAAGGGCTCTAATCCCAGATTTATCACTTAATAAGTGAAGAGGATTCATCTTTTCCTCAGTTTTCTCAGCTGAACATGAGATAAGTAGTAATACCTACCTCATAGGGTACTTGCAAATGACGTGAGTGCCTGGAACATAGTAATTGCTTTGTGAGTCCCTCACAGTGCTGTGTACACGTTTACTGGTTTCTATCACCTCTGATAACACCTGGTTGCTTATGAGGCTATAAACAATATTAAAATAGTCCTCACTTTAATGCATTTTTTTACTTCATAAATGTGTAGTGAGTTTCTTTGACAGTCTCTTTTCTTTTTCTTCCACCTTTTCTTATAATTCATGAAGTAAGACCATAAAGGTTAAATAATATGAAGCCAGAATGTATGGCAGGAATCAGATGAAGTCAGCAAGATAAGAGATTTTTGAGATAAAATGATGTTATCTGAGATTGTAGACAGTGAACAATCCAAATAGAGAGAATAATATCAACCCAGAACATAAACACGTGATGTGTGCCTAGAAAACATTGACTGATAGTTTTGATAGGAATTTAGAGTATACAATGTAAAATAGAATTTAGAATATATGAAGTGGGGCCAGACTGTGGAAGGTCTTAAATATCTAGCTGTGGGTTTCACTTTGCTCAGTATGGAGGCTGTTAGTACTATGAACTGGTTTCATAAGCTCAGAGCTGTGCCATAGGCAGAGTGACCCAACAGTGCACTGAATGAGCTGTGACTGAGAGCTCGGGTGGGGGAGGAGATGCTGGAGGCCAGAGAGACTGGGAGCAGAAAGAATTCTTGCAGTGTGTGGTATCTGAGTTAGTACAAGACTAGGGGTGAAGAGCAAGGAATTGATGCAGGAAGTACTTTTAAAAGAAATACCAGAATGAGATGACTGATTGAATGCCGGGGACAAAGAGAAAAATGAGGAAAAGTCATAGCAGCTTTAAAAGTGCACCTCTGTGCAATAATGGGCACAGCTGGAGAGACAGAGTGAAAGTGATGAGTTCTGCTGTTATTTGCTAAATTCGAGAACATAAATGTTCTTAAGATTCAGGCCAATACAAAACTAAAACATTTTTGTGGTGGGAGAGGGTCTTTTCATTCAAGTCCAAAGAGTGAAATCCTATATAGTGGAGTATATAAATATAAATATTACTGAGAGTGGGAAGATGTCTTGAAGCTTCAGAAGAGTGGAATGGCTGTGGGTTAGTGCTTCTTATAAATCCCTGTTGGAAAACAAGAGATGCCAAATTATCACCCATATTCTTCATTTTGATGCTCCATATTTAACACTTTCCTTCACTCCACCTTCTACTCTTGCAGTGCCCTGAAAAAAGGCATTTGTTTGACCTTAGCTATCTGCCTTCTGGCCCTTTCCTATTCTGCTTCTTATCTTCTTTCCCCCACTTGAATTCTCTTTCCTTATGGGCCTATTTTTATTTGCCCAGTAGGCTTTCCTAAGTACTTTTGCTGTCAGGACCCATACCCCACTTTTGAAGGGCTTAATCCTTGTACCATTATCTGGAATGTGTGTATGAGCACGTATGTGCTCATGTATGTGTGTGTGATCGTTTTGCACATATCCATAATTTGGGGATTATAAGATTAAGAGATTATATATATTTTAGCCAGATTATAGTATATGAATCCTTAATACATTATACCATCTGATAGTGATTATGAAGAATTAAATGGGAGGTGCTGGTTAAGCTTGAATTGATTTCACCTCACAAAGAAATACCAACAAGAGTAAAATCCAAGATTGTCTTAGAACCCTGGAAAAGGGAGAACAAGATATTTTAGGAGGAAGAGAAAAGTAAATACAGTGTTCATCTTTATGAGGGAGACAAGAGATATTTCTAAATTTTGATAAAGTATACTTGTTAAATTTTATTTAAAATATTAATTATTTAGTTAATATGTATTTTATAACTGTTCAAATTTATGTGACTAGAAAGTGGCAGGCTTTTTCTAGATAAACCACATTTATGATTATCCTCCAAAACAGACCTCATTAAATTTTATTTATTTTATTGGAGATTAATTGAAAAATAAATATATTGGGATCAAGTGGGTAGCAATGAAATAAATGTTCAAGTGGATTTTAGCAAGAAGTAGGACATGTTAAGGACAGATGGATTAATCTACGTTCTAAATTATTTTTAAAACTTGTTTTAACTCTTTTTAATCAAATAGATTTTTAAAATCTTTATTTTCAACTGCTGTTAAAAGAGTTCTAGAGCCATCATGGTTTGTACAAATAATTCCTTTAAGAGTCTGAGCTGAGAGTCATTACAACTTATAATACTCTGCCCTTAGACACCTCAGTGCCAATATACCAAGATTAACTGACTTTTTAGAGTTCTGTAGAATATGGATAAAATTATTTTAGGTTTTTATTTTATAGTAATGTTTGCCTCTTCAAAAAAAATGAACTACTTAAAGAATTAGGATTGATGATGTGTTCAGGCAGAAATCATTTAAATGTACTCTAATTTTCCAATATGTTAGACTTAAATGAATGAAAAGAGAAGAAAACATTTGTATTAGACCTGGAAGGTGAACTTATACTGGTAGAATCAATCCATTTCCTGTCTCTTTCCAAACCTGAGGCAAAAGGAGAAATTTAATGATACACCCACCAAATTTAGTTCAATTCAGTTGTTTCCTTTTTATTAAGCAATTGTTTTTCCTCACTCTCAATAAGTTGGCTCAGATTTCCTTCTTTTCTCTTGTAAAAATTTAAACCAGATTCCTATTTTTCTATTTTCAAATTTTCTTTATAGACATCAAAATGAATGTTCTTCCTGAGCTGGTTTGGTATCGAGGGCTTTACACACAAAGCCTTCCATTGTCATGTTTTTCCCCTTTCTGATTATTAGAGTCTACTACTGTTGAGTTTTCAGATGATTTCTTGTTTCATTCCTGAATCCTCTTAGCTTCTGTATTATTTCATAGTTCTACTCGCTAATATTTTATATAGTGGCTGGTGATTATTATTTTCTCCCTCTTATTAAAGCAAATATTTGAAGTTGGAGAGTTAGTGATCTTCTACATAGAATCAGAATGTTTATATGGTTCATATAACACTAGAAAGTAAAATTTTTGTGTCCTTAGAAGTGAAAACTTTCAGGTAAAGAAATCAAAGGCTGAGGTGTCACATGAAATTAGTAGTGCAGTATTATTTCAGGACTGCGATGGAGAATCAGCTTATTGATTAACATGTTGGAGGCATATTCCACATGCCCAGAAGAACCTTCTGTGCATTGCATGACCCAGTCATCTTTACAGTGTCCTCTGCCCCTTGAGAACCTCAGTTATTATCATTCCAATAATAAACTTCAGCCTCTCGCAATATTTTGCAACCAAATACAGCTAAAAGGGACTTTTAGACTCCGCTTTGTAAAACAGTATTGAAAATTTAATATAGATTGTGAATTGTCGTGAAACATAATGAAAGTCTATAATATTACCTTTTTTCTATTCTATTTGGCTGTCTTAAAATTTAAATTGCTATTTGTAGGCACATGTAGAATTGCAAACTCTACACCTATGGCTGGTGATATTTTATATTAAATCCCTACAGATCTTAGATCTCTCTGTGGAAAAAAGCATTTGAAATTGGCTCTGTATTTCAGAGGAAAGCAGTTCAAAGTGACTGACACCTTGAGCAAGTGAAATTCTCTCTCATTGTTTAAATGCCTATTAAACCTGTGCTATTTTTGCTGATATTTGGGATCATTAAGATGCATTAGGAAGTTCTAAACATAAAAGCATTTTTATTGCTTTACATATGTTTTTACAGATTTTTAAATTCAGAACTTCTCACAATTTTTCTAATTCACCTTTATTTTTTTCTAACATTTTTGAGTTTTATAATTTTTGTTCTGACTTAATTCCATTTTTATTTAATCTCTAAACATTTTCATTAACTTTGCTAGTTAGCTTTGAGATCTCCTTCCAAAGTGATTGTAGAGAACTTATGATTATGCGAGCTCTTTATCACCTTATCTTTTTTTTCCCCGTGCTACAAGCGTAGCTCGCAGTAAGCTGCTGCTCTTTTTTACATTATTTCAGTCCCTATATGTGGCGCTTACAACTCATTCTAGTTCCTCTTAATAAAAAGATCCTCCCAGAGGTACAGTGCCTTCAACTGAAAAGTGAAATATCCCCACCGTGCCAATTGTGGAACTTTGTGTGTTCCTATAGGGTCTTGAAGGATTTTTATAGAACTCCATAAATGATATCTGACATCCGTGATATGAATCCCCACAGTTTAGGCAAAGTATGTCAGAAAACTTTTAGCTGACAGTCCTGTAGCTTACTGCCTCTGTTTTATATCTGATGAAGATACTTTGTTAGAAGGTACATCTTCATTTGCACTAACACTAGTTGAGCCTCAGAAATTTTCTCTCTCCAAGGGTCAAAAACCCATCAAGTGAATTGTTAAAAAATAAATATTGCTAGTCAATATTATTTTTTTTTCTACTTCTAGTACCAGGGAAAATGGAAGGTTTTTACAGGCCTGTGTAATATTTTAACTTCACCTTTTGACATAAAACTTTAGAACTAGATGTATATTTGATGAGAATAGGCATTTTATGACTAAAAACATTTTAGTATCATTTCAGAATGTTATTTAATATAAAGATAAGTTACATAAGATATTAACTTTTAATAATTGTTAAAACTACTGCATTTTGATCACTTTGGCAGAATTTAAAACTGATCAACCATGTAAGTACTATAGTATACTTGAATATTTTGGCTCTAATAAATACAGTTTAAAACTTTATCTCAGGATTTCTACATTCCATCAGCAGTTTCTCTCATTAGGACAGAATTAAAATAATTTATATAAACAACAGATGACCAAATAGTTTAATATAATTAGTGAAAACCAACATTCTTTAATTTGCTCAAAATTATCTTAGCAGCTGAGGACTGAAAATGGAGTAACACAGCAAGACACCTAAAAAGCAGGAACAAAAGTAATCACTGGTCACACAATGTTATCTTACTATCAATACATTTACATTTACAACATTAAATCTAAGGTCCCCTTTGTTAATTAGCAGGTCAGAGAAGAACATAATACACTAGATTTAGAATGAAAGGTAAATATTGTTTTTACGCCCTATTCCATTCTTATGCTTAACGCTCACAGCATGACTGAACTTAGTTGAGGATGAAACGAACACTGAGTTAGTCCTATGGTTTAATTTGAGCAAAGGAACAGTTTCAACAGAACAAACTGTCTCAGAAATTAAACAGAACTAATGACATGTACTCCTGGTGAAGAATCCTCTCTATAGAGATGTCCAGGAGACAGCTTCAGCCAGGAGCCCGCAGAGGAGGGGCAGCATCTTCTCAGAGCAATACTGCAAAGGGAAATAAATACACCATAGTCCAGAAAAATGGTTGATCTACATGGTAGAGGGGAGCCAGAGCAGGGTGTTGGGGAGGTAGCCACACCATAGGGTCCAGCTGTAGGACTTTGAGATCAAAGTCAAAATCTTCAAGGAACCAGAAACCAAGTTATCAAAGAGGGAATTAGAAATGGGACATACTCTTTGTACATCCTGTCATTTCTGACTGGAACTTTGTCAGAACAAGGCAGAAATACAATTTTTGGGTGAATGGTTTAAAGGGTTTTTGGAGCATCAGCAAAACTGACTTAATGGCTATGTTAAGATGAAATCTAGCTTTTTTTTTTTTTTATTTCTCTGGCCAAGAGAATAGAAATATAAAGGATATAAAGGCTCTTAGATCCATAGCTAAATGTTTATTGAAAGTTTCTATTTATGAGACACAAAATGGAACGGTACCAACTGTATCTCAACAGACGAGTCTTCTGATTCTGAGATTGGACACAGTCTATTTGTTCTTAACAATGATTATAGAAATTACATGTGCATTTTTTTTTTATTGCAGCCATTTGGATTACAACTATCACTTTTATAAATCAAATAGAATGGTAAATCTTAAAGAATTTTGTTATGTTTCTTAATCAGCACTGCGGCAAAACTATCCGAAATCATTTGGAAGTGAGCTTTCAAATAATGTAAAATTCAGTTTCTTTAAACAGTGTTGCCTAAATTTGAATAAGTATCAAATGCTGAAGGTAGGGTAAAAAAATCTGAGAGAAATTTTGATGTATACAAAAACACATACATACATTTGTTGGTGGCCAAAACAGCACCAGAATTTTACCCATGACTGGACCTCAGTTCAGCAACCTCCATACTTGAGTTCTGGCTACGTAAGAATTCAGAGCCAAGACTCAAACTAAAAGAGAAAGTTTATTTAGAAAGTCACGGAGGGGGAAAACGTGAGCCAGCTGAGCTGCATGGGCTCAGGGAAAATGTTAGAGACAGAAGAGGGGCTCTTGGAATTTAGGAGAAAGAGAGATGCTAGGAAAAGCACCTGAGGGAAAGGGAAGGGGAAATCAGGGGCATGGTCATAGAAGCACTCTAGGTCCTTTGTCCTAAGGGCTTTTAAAAGTCAGGATTTTAGGGGAGGTCCCAGAGGAGAACCTAAGTAGAATGAATATTTATCAGCTTTCCAAGTGTGCCCTTTGAGGGTCATGGTCTCTACGGATTGATCAGTACGAGGGCAAGGAGTCGCTAGACATCACAGCTAGTCGTGAGGTAAGCCGTAGCATCTAGCATCGCTTGTCTGCTTTTGCTGCTTTTTCTGGGCCTGGAGCTGAAACACAATTGAGGCCTAGATGTCATCTCTTGGGGTTAATGCTTAAGGGAGTGGTCATGCAAAGGCATGGAATGGGAGTCACATGAGGCCATTCTTAAATTCCTTGTTCCTCCTCCAAGGGGGTCTACCGCATGACCAGCAACATGCCAGTAAAGAAAGATCAGGGGAGAGTCCAAGCCACATGACCAACGATATGAAAGGTCAGGGAACTTAAACCTCATGACCATCAATATGCTAGGTGAGGAAGGGTCACTCTGGGGTGAAGTCTTTGTTTTCCCGGGTGATGCTAGGCTGGGGGCTTTCTGCCCTGGTGACCTTCTGTGCCTTGTTCTTTCATATCTGTCTGACTACCACACATTCAGTTAATAAAATTATGCTTTATTAAACTTAATTTACTTTTTGGTTATATTTCTTAAAACTTCTGTTGTCTTTAAGTGAAAGTTTGGAACTCCAGTTCAAAGTCAGACCAGTTACAATATAAGATAGAATTGTGCACCATATCCTTAAGATTTGCAATATATCTTAAAAAAGAAACTTATATTATAATTATCTGAAAATAATATCCCATGTAATTAAATACTAAATAATTGCATTTTAAAAAATAATAGAAAAAAGGAGTAAAGAGACTTATTAAGCATATTGGGATTTAAGTTGTATTCTGACATTAAGAAGAAAAATTTAAATTTTTTTGGCGGTTTATCCTTAGCTAGGATGAAAAAACTATGGGAAATTTAGTAAGGCATTTTCTAGTATATAGTGAATAAAGCAAACTACAGGTATTTATGGAACTGAGGAATCATTTGTTCACTCCAGTGTTTCTATCCCTTTTGGACGGTTGCATGTTTCTGGGAGGAGAAATGTTTTCCGTTTCATGAAGAGATAAGAACAGTTTTGTTTGTTGAACTGGAATGCTGGTTCTGCGCCCTTTCCTAATGGCTGCTCTACACAAACCGCTGCGCATCAACACAAGATCAATTTGTTCAACTCTTGACTTTTCGTGGTAAATGTTATTTTTAATTACAGAAGTGAAAACAATCTTAAAAACAATAACAATTTGGAGAACCATTGGATCATACAAGAACTGTTTTATAATTTCTTAATTGATAAAATAAGAGTTAATTTATCACTTTTAATTTTTTAGATTGTATGGCCTTTTTATTCACTAGTGTAAAGAAGAGAAATATTTTTATAATACATACTGAAACTTAGAACATAAAACCTAGATTTAAATAGAAGAAATCAGGATTATTATTTCAAAAGATTAAAAATCTCAAGTAAAATTAAGTATATAATTTTTATGACTGTATAAGTAACCTTAGTTGTTAAATTACTCATTATCCTAAGATCTGTCATTTTAAAATGTGCTAACAAAATGTTTTCTTTTAAAAGTAAACTTTTCTATATATATCTTAGCTTACTTTTTGATATGTTAAAATAATATAACTAAAAATTGCAAATGTTTAAGCATGAATTGTTTCTCATTTTAGCCTGACTTTATACAAAATGGAGATGACAAAACTTGCAATTTTTATAAATTTATCATTAAATTCCAAATATAATTATATCACAATTTGTGTGTATATTAGAAGGAAATGAGTAAAATTGAATTTTCACAATCTCCATTATTCACATAGTTTCTAAATTTTACGTTTTCCTATGAAACTTTTTCTTGAAAAACTTACTTTAAATTTTTTTGTTTGATATGATATCAGTCCATAGCAGTTAGCTACTCAAAATTAAGAATCAAAACCAAAAAAAAATTCAGCTTCACGATTTGAATTATTCCATCTTAATAAAATAGTCTGTGCTTATATATTGGAATTTATTTTACATTTTTAAAACAAAGATACTTAGGTAGTAAGCATCAGGGTTTTGCCGTTAGCAAATTTTAACTATTTAAATAAAAATTTATGCAAATGCAAATGAAACTGATAGTTAACATGCTAGTCATACACTTTGATTTTTAAATGCTTACATACTAGTAGTTGTCATTATTCATTCAGCAGCTCTGTGTCAAGTACTAAATAGACACTGTAGAGAGTTAAAAGAAAAACTCATCTGAGTAGTTCCTTTTAATTCAAAACTTTTGATGCTATTTTGTAAAATAATCAAAACATATGGAAATCAATGGATAGTGTTAGCCTATAGTAATATTCAGCCTATTCTGATATTTCTAAATGTCATTGACCAACAAGTAGGACATAATAAATAAAAGATAAAAAAAAACTGTATGATTGTAAACACTTTCTGTTAGAGTTAACCAATATATCCCCTGTAAATTAAAGATATTGAAACTAAATTAGTAGTAGAAGGATCAAGAAATTTTTTTATTTTAAAGGTTTTTTTAGATTTTATTTATTTATTTTTAGAGAGAGAAAAAGAAAGAGGGGGGAGCGGGGAGGAGCATAAAGCATCAACTCCCATATGTGCCTTGACCAGGCAACCCCAGGGTTTCCTACCAGCGACCTTAGCATTTCTGGCCAACGCTTTATCCACTGGCCACCACAGGTCAGGCAGATCAAGAAATTTTAAAATCAAGGCCTTGAACAAATCTGTATTGAGTGGGAAACAGCTGCATGGTTTAAATGGCTTCAAGTATAAAAGTACATTTAATAAGTTTATCAGAGTACTGTATACATAAGTTCATTTTACTGGATAAAGATTGCTATATTGGGTCAAATACAAATTATTTTCCGTAGTAAAATGGAAACATTAGGACCGAATGCTATTTCTGAGAATAGGTTTTTGTATTATCTAACCAGTAATGTAATATGTTAGGTCATGGTAAAAAGATTAAAAATTGTTCTTACAGGATTTTTAAAAAGAGTCTCTTTATAAAAGGATGTTTATTACTCTTTTTCAATGAACACTATATTAAATGCATTAACATTTTCTAAAACAACGAGGGTTATCTGAAGAAAGGTATATGGGTTCGCCTATAATGTGTAACCACATAAAAACAAATTCAATCTAGTCTTCCATTTAGTCTTGACTTGTAAATATTTGATAAAATTGACTTGTCCTGCCTAAAGTTGACCACATTGTAGATATGAACCATTAATTGTAAGCTTTTTCTTCCAGCACTTGTTGATATTTTTCATAACATTTAAGAGAAAATTTTTATCATTAACTTAATAGTATTAATAAATATTGTTCTTCTGAAGGTCTCAATCAAATTTACATTGTATTACTGAGTTTCTTATAAATAATGACACTATATTAACAGTTTAATCATTATATTTGATAATATCTAAATAAGGAAACATTGTGACTTTATAATCTGTCTAGTGATTTAAATTTTTTTTTTTGTTTATTTATTTTTTTATTTTTTGTATTTTTTTTTCTGAAGTTGGAAGCGGGGAGGCAGTCAGACAGACTCCCGCATGCGCCCGACCAGGATTCACCTGGCACGCCCACTAGGGGGCGATGCTCTGCCCATCTGGGACACTGCTCTGTTGCAACCAGAGCCATTCTAGTGTCTGAGGCAGAGGCCACAGAGCCATCCTCAGTGCCTGGGGCCAACTTTTGCTCCAATGGAGCATTGGCTGCAGGAGGGGAAGAGAGAGATAGAGAGAAAGGAGAGAGGGAGGGGTGGAGAAGCAGATGGGCACTTCTCCTGTGTGCCCTGGCCGGGTATCAAACCGGGGACTACTGCACGCCAGGCCAACGCTCTACCACTGAGCCAACTGGCCAGGGCTAAATTATTTTTGAACATTGCAGATTAAAATAAGTTCATTCATATTCTAAAGAAAAATAGGAACAGTTATAGTACCTTTTACTCAGTGTTGAATAAGGAGAAAATGACAATTTACATTCCTCAGAGAATATACTATGTGACCACAATTTTAAAAAGTTAAACTTACCTACCTATCATAATTTGACTGTTTGCCTTAGGATATAGGCAAACATTTAGATTTCTTCTGCCCTGGGTGCCTTAGTTCCTTGTAAATTTCACAACTAAGAAGAACACATTTTTTTTAAGCAAGAAAAAAGTTTATTTTATTATTATAATTATTATTTTTTGTATTTTTCTAAAGTGAGAAGCGAGGAGGCAGAGAGATAAACTCCCACATGTGCCCGACTGGGATCCACCCAGGATGCCCACCAGGGCGTGATGCTTTGTTCATCTGGGGCATCGCTCTGTTGCAACCAAAGCCACTCTAGCGCCTGAGGCAGAAGCCATGAAGCCATCCTCAGCACCTGGGCAAACTTTTTGCTCCAATGGAGCCTTAGCTGTGGGAGGGGAAGAGAGAGACAGAGAGGAAAGAGAGGGGGAGGGGTGGAGAAGCAGATGGGCGCTTCTCCTGTGTGCCCTGACCGGGAATCGAACCCGGGACTTCCACACACCTGGCTGATGCTCTACTGCTGAGCAAGCCAACCAGAAGTAAAACAGTTTATTAGTGTAGCTATCCTCTGTGTTTTGACTATATAGCATTGCTGAGACGAGCTGTAGGACAAGGAGATTAAACTGTAGTATAAAAGATCAACCACTACTCTGCGTTTTCTTCTAGTAGAGGCTTTACAGCAAGGGTCCCCAAACTTTTTACACAGGGGGCCAGTTTACTGTCCTTCAGACCGTTGGAGGGCCGGACTATAAAAAAAAACTATGAACAAATCCCTATGCACACTGCACATATCTTATTTTAAAGTAAAAAAACAAAACGGGAACAAATACAATATTTAAAATAAAGAACAAGTAAATTTAAATCAACAAACTGACCAGTATTTCAGTGGGAAATATGCTTCTCTCACTGACCACCAATGAAAGAGGTTTCCCTTCCGGAAATGCGACAGGGGCCGGATAAATGGCCTTAGGGGGCCACATGCGGCCTGCGGGCCGTAGTTTGGGGACCCCTGCTTTACAGGTTGAACAGAGTAGAGATGAGTTCCATTCAAGTTGAATAAACATTTATTGAGCACCTATTATGTCCAACATACTTTGCTGGAAACTTATAGATAATCTGTATCTTCAAAGAGGTAAAATTCTAATAGGGGGATGGCTATGTACGTAAATACTGAGAGAGACCAAGTGAAGAAATGGAGAGAGTTGTAACCAAATTGTGAATTCAAGACTTAAATGTATGCATGAACAACGGAAGTCAGAAGAGATTTTATGGAAGATGTACTTTGAGTTGGGCTTTATAAAAAATAGATTTGATGTTGAACTTTATGAAATTATTGATATTTGACTGGTTTTGCTTGCAATAATAGCAATCTTCCTTTTTTTTTTTTTTCTGAAGCTGGAAACGGGGAGAGACAGTCAGACTCCCACATGTGCCCGACCGGGATCCACCCGGCACGCCCACCAGGGGCGACGCTCTGCCCACCAGGGAGTGATGCTCTGCCCCTCTGGGGCATCGCTCTGCTGCGACCAGAGCCACTCTAGCGCCTGGGGCAGAGGCCAAGGAGCCATCCCCAGCGCCCGGGCCATCCTTGCTCCAATGGAGCCTTGGCTGCGGGAGGGGAAGAGAGAGACAGAGAGGAAGGAGGGGGGGTGGGGGTGGAGAAGCAAATGGGCACCTCTCCTATGTGCCCTGGCCGGGAATCGAACCTGGGTCCCCCGCACGCCAGGCCGACGCTCCACCGCTGAGCCAACCGGCCAGGACAATCTTCCATTTTTTTTTAACCTAAGATTAAACAGAGATGAGAAAAGGATACATGCAAAGAATTTGAAGATATGAACAAAGGTGACTAAGAAATAAAGTATGAGTCTCATTCAGAGAGTAGATAATTTCTTGGTCTCGGCATGAGCAGTCTGTCTAGAGAGAAATACCTGTAGGATGAGACTGGATAGGAAATTGGGAACCATATCTTATAGTTCATTAATCTCAAGGCTGTGATAGGGTGTGCACATTTTAAAAACTCACAAATGATTTGGGAATTATTAGCAAGACCCTCAAGGGCATTTATATCCTATTTTAAAATGGCTTGCCTCTTTTCTTTCTTACTATTCAAACTTACTGGACATATAAGATTCCCATGTCATTTAGTTTTAAAATATATTTTTCTTTAAAATGACCTAGACTTAAAATTAAAAAAAAAATTTTCAGAGCTCAAGTATGAACAGCCATTGCTACTACACACATTTTAATCACAATGAGGACTATAGAGAAATTGATTTTCAATATATTTCCATCTTTTTCTTTTTCTTTGTTTTTTTGTTTTTTATTTTTCTCTATTTTGAAATTAAATTCAATGGAGTAACATTGGACAATAAGAGTACATAGGTTTCAGGTGAACATCTCTATACCAGTTGAACTGTTGATTGCATTGTGTGCCCATCACCCAAAGTCAAATCATTTTCTATCACCATATATTTCTCCTTCTTTGCTCCCCTCCCCTTCTTAGCCCTCCCCGCCCCACCCCCACCCCTGCCCAGGTAACCATTTTTATCTATGTCCAGGAATCTGAGTTTTATATCCCACCTATGTGGGATATATATATATATATATATATATATATATATATATATATATTTGTCCTTTTTTACTTCCCTGCCCCCTTCACCCCTCTCTCTGGTAAACATTTAACTTTTTTCCATATCTATGAGTCTCAGTTTTTTATATCCCACCTATGGGATATATATAGTTCTTAGCTTTTTCTGATTTATTTTATTTAGTATAATGTTCTCAAGGTCCAGCCATGTTGTCATAAATGATATCCAAACTTTCTGGTATCTGTTTTCCCCCTCCTTGAGCAATTAAAACAGCAAATATAAAGATTTATCAAAATTGGATGATTTAAGAAAAGTCATCATCCATTTTAACTTACAGAATTTTTTACATAGATTTAGGCCCTTCTATCACCTTGGAAGAGTATAAAAAGGGAACTATTTTATATACATGTAAATTTAAGAGCAATAGATGCAAAACTTTTTACTCTACAACTCATAGCCTAAATTCTTCAGTTCTCTCCAGTGTTTCAAATCCTACCACTGTAGTCCTGACCCGTCATTACCATATGACACCATTTTAGTAAGTTCTTTACTGGTAACCTTTCTCCAGTGTCTTAAAATCCACCTATGCATTGCCAGTCAATCCCCCAACAACTCAACTGTCTTTTTACTGCCGTGTTCAAAACCGTCAATAGTCCTTCAGCCAGCCAAGGATAAATGTTACACTCTATAAAATGCCATTCAAGGGCCCTTCACCATGACCTTGTCCCGCTACTTTCTAACATATTTCTTTATTACCGATCTTCCTTTCCCTGTGGCCTCTACACGCTTTCAGGGTTCCCACAACACATCTAAGAGTCTCCATATTTCCCATTTCCATTCCAAACAACCTTTTCTTCAACTCTGCATAATGAGCATGTTCAGATATTTCAAAGCTTACCTGAAGTGACACCTCCTCCTTTATAGAGCAGTGACTAATTACAGACTTTGTCTACTGTGGTATAATCATGTTCTGCCTGGCATCAAAGTTCCTTGTGTATATGACTTCCTCTATTAGTCTGAAAACTCCAAGAGAACAGGAGCCATTGTCCACATCAGATCCTAGCTCAGTGGTTTGCACGTAAGGTCGATAGATATCAATATCTTTTGTTCATAATTAAAATTTCATCCTTCTAGAAGTATTTTAAATTAAGTTAACTGACTTTGTACCTCTCTGTCAGAAAATAGCACTAGACTTTACATCTATCACTAAATGATTTCTCTCCAATTAACGTATCTAAAGAAGTTTCAAGTAGCTTTCCAATTCTCCCATGTGTACATTACATCAAATTAGGAAGTGACTATGTGTTTTTAAAGCAAATAGTAAGTAGTAAATGAAAAGAAATAAACTATTCCTTCAGTTTCATGAGCAGAACAATTTTCATATTGTATGGGGTAAATTTCTGGATTCTACTTTGAAAGGCTCTCTATTATTTGGATAATTTTCTTTAAAATTAAATTTGCTTTAAAATTTAACTAAGATGAAGTTATTTCCAAATTAAACTAAGATGAAGTTATTTCCAAATTTACTTAAAGGAATATGGCATATTTTATCAGGTTTAAGAGAACTACTAAAGTGACTTTTAAAGGGAAAAGGTTACCTTGTATCTGCACTCTTATGTACTACTTTGTACTCTTCCATAATAATGCAGTTGCCCAGCATGTATTCAATGCTCAACAAATAAATTAATGGCTGAAATTATCCAATGCAAACTTCATAGACAGCTGCCATAGATATATTAAAACTAACTCTAGGCCCTGGCCGGTTGGCTCAGCGGTAGAGCGTCAGCCTGGCAGGTGGGGGACCCGGGTTCGATTCCCGGGCAGGGCACATAGGAGAAGCGCCCATTTGCTTCTCCACCCTCCACCCCCCCTCCTTCCTCTCTGTCTCTCTCTTCCCCTCCCGCAGCCAAGGCTCCATTGGAGCAAGGATGGCCCGGGCGCTGGGGATGGCTCCTTGGCCTCTGCCCCAGGCGCTAGAGTGGCTCTGGTCGCAGCAGAGCGATGCCCCAGAGGGGCAAAGCATCGCCCCCTGGTGGGCGTGCCGGGTGAATCCCGGTCGGGCACATGCGGGAGTCTGTCTGACTGTCTCTCCCAGTTTCCAGCTTCAGAAAAATACAAAAAAACAAACAAACAAACAAAAAAACACCTATTCTTATTTTCTTTTAGTCAAAGATCTCGCAAATGAGGCAATAAAAAATCAGTGACACCACTAGTTTCTTTTTCCCTCTTTTGTTCATAATTTTAAAAAAACCCAAAACTATTTCATTCTTGATATTTCAGATGTTATCATCTGTTTTACTCCTGCAAACAACTGACTCTATTTGTTTAAAGTAACATCTACTTTACTTATTATTAGGGGATCTATTAAGGACTGTATTTTAATCTGGGAAACACCTTAAATCATAACTGAAGGGAACAGTGCATACGTTTAAAATCAGAGTGGAAAAACTGTCATGGTAAATATCTGAGCTATCCAGAATAGATCTCCTTCAGACTCAGAATGAGTTTTATCATCTGCATAGTCAACAATTTCTCTTTTTTGTTCATCATTACTTGTTCTTACTGTACTATCTTTCATGAATTTCATTAGGAGTGTATATTCATTGGGGTTCTTCTTTGAAACAAGTAATCTCTCCTTGTTATTAACTCCTTCAGTATTGCTTAATTGCTATTTTTCTTAGTACACTTATGACTGGCAAACTTGTAGTTATTTAAGTATATAGTTCTCCGATACTAGGCTATAAATTCTTTGATAGATATTTAAACACCCTCACAGTGCTTTATATAGAGATTGTATACAGTAAATAATAGGCAATAGGAGATAATGGTATTATTATGGGCTTTTTCTGCCAAGTGAGATTGATGCTCTTTTTCAATTTTTTAATTGAATTTATTTGAGTGGCATTGGTTAATAAAATTATATAGGTTTCAAGTGTACAATTCTCTAATACGTCATCTTTATATTGTATTGTGTGTTCACCATTCCAAGTCAAGTATCCATCATAACCATTTATTCTTCCTTTCTCCTCTTCTATCCCCACCCTCTTTCCCTCTTGTAATCACCATATGTGATTGTGTTGTCTATGTCTGTGAGGTTTTTTTTCTTTGCTTATTTCCTTCACCTTTTTTATCCAACCCCCAACACCTTCCCTTCTGACAGCTGTCAGTCTGTTCTCTGTATCTATAGTCTGTCTCTATTGGTTTGTGAGTTTATTTTGTTCATAAGGTTTAATATATAAGTGAAATCATATGGTACTAGTCTTTCTTTTACTGTCTTATTTCACTTAGAATAATACTCTTCAGGTCCATCCATGCTGTTGCACATGATAAGATTTCATTATTTTTTTATGGTCACATAGTATTCCATTGTGTAAATGTACCACAGCTTTTTTACACATTTATCTACAGATGGGCACTTGGGCTACTTCCAAATCTTAAGTACAATAAATTATGCTTCAGTGAACATAGGGAGGCATATATTCTTTTGAATTAATGTTTCAAGTTTCTTTGGATGTATTCCTAGAAGTAGAATTGCTGGGTCAGAAGGCAGTTTCGTTTTTAATTTTTTTCTGGTAACTTTATACTGCTTTCCATAGTGGCTACCCTAATTTGCATTTCCACTAACAGTGCATGAAGGTTCCCTTTTCCTCACATCCTCACCAACACTTGTTGTTTGTTGATTTATTGATGATAGCTATTCTGACAGGTATATGGTGATCTCTTGTTGTGGTTTTTATTTGCATTTCCCTAATGATTAGTGAGATTGAACATCTTTTTAGATGTCTAATAGTCATCTGTATGTCCTCTTTGGAGAGTGTCTATTCAGGACTTTGGCATATTTTTAATTGAATCATTTGTTTGTTCTTTTGGTGTTAAGTTTTATAAGTTCTGTATAAATTTTGAATATTAAGCCCTTATCAGATGCATTGGCCAACATTTTTTCCCTTGCAGTAGGTTGTCTTTTCATTTTGTTGATAGTCTCCTTTGCTGTGCAAATATGAATCGGGAAGAGTGAGAGAATCTGAATAGACAGATTACAACTAGAAAAATTGAAGCAGCCTGACATGTGGTGGCGCAGTGGATAAAGCGTCAACCTGGAAATGCTGAGGTTGCCAGTTCAAAACCCTGGGCTTGCCTGGTCAAGGCACATATGGGAGTTGATGCTTCCAGCTCCTTCCTCCCTCCTTCTCTCTCTCTGTTTCTCTCTCTTCCTCTCTCTCTCCTCTCTAAAAATGAATAAATAAAATTTAAAAAAAAACCCAAAAAGAAAAATTGAAGCAGAAATGAAAACCCTATCCCCCCAAAAAACCAAAAGTTCTGAATTGGATGACTTCACTGGTGAATTTTACCAAGCATTCAAAGAAGAATTAACCCCTATCCTTCTCAGATAATTCCAAAAAAAAGTAAGGGGAAGGAAAATTCTCAAGCTCAATTTATAAGGCCAGCATTATCTTAATCCTAAAACCAGATAAAGACACTACAAAGAAAGAAAATTATAGGCCAATATTCCTGATGAACATAGATACTAAAATCCTCAAAAAGTTATTAGCAAACTGGATCTAGCAATACACTGAAAGGTCATACACTATAAATAAATCAGATTTATTCCAGACATGCAAGGTTGGTACAATATCCACAAATAAATAAATGAGATACAGCACATAAACAAAATGAAGGATAAAAACCACATGATCATATCAATAGATGCAGAAATAGTATTTGATGAAGTCCAGCACCTATTTTTGTTAAGAACTTTAAGCGAGTGGGGATAGAGGGAACATACCTCAATGTAATAAAGGCCATCTATGACAAACCCAAGCAAATATCATACTCAGTTGGCAAAAGCTACAAGTATTTCCCTTAGGATCAGGAACTAAATAAGTTCATCTGTTTTCATTGCTCTTACTCAACATAGTACTGGGAGTTCTATCCACGGCAATCAAACAAGAAGAAATAAAATGCATCCAAATTGGAAAGGAAAAAAGTAAAACTGTCATTATTTGTAGGTGACATGATACTATATAGAGGGAAACCTAAAGATTTTACACACACACACACACACACGCACACGCACGCCCACACATGCACGCACACACACCCTAATAGAACTGCTACATGAATTCAGCAAAGTAGCTGGATAAATATCCCAGGTTCAGTTGCATTGTTTATACAGCAATAATGAGCTATAAGGAAAGAAAACAATTCTATTCATAATTCCTTCAAAAGAATTAAGTACCTAGGAATAAATTTAACCAACAATGTAAAAGACTTATACTTGGAAAATTATAAGACACTGAAGAAAGGAATTGAAAAAGATACAAATAAGTGGAAGCAAATACTGTGTTTATAGATCAGAAGAATTAACATTATTAAAATGACTGTATTATCAAAGCAACCTATAGATTCAGTGTCATTCCTATCAAGATACCAATGGTGTATTTCACAGAACTAGAACAAATATTCCAAAAATGTATATGGAAACAGATAAAAACCCAAATAGTTACTGTCATCTTGAGCAAGAACAAAGTTGAAGTAATCACACTACCTGATTATTAAGCTATACTGCAAGGCCATAAAAATCAAAACAGCATGGTACTCATAAAAAAAAAATTTTTAGATCAAGGGAACAGAATAGAGAGCCCAGAAGTAAACCCAGACCATGATAGTTCATTAATATTTGACAAAAAAAGCAAAAACATATAATGGGGTAAAAATAGTCTATTCCATAAATGATGTTGGAAAAATTGGGCAGGTATGTGCAAAAATATGCAATCTTCTTACACCATATGCAAGAACAAATTCAAAATAGATTAAAGACTTAAGTGTTAGACTCAAAATCATAAAAATCTTAGAAGAGGCCATGGCCAGTTGGCTCAGTGGATAGAGCATTGACCCGGCATGAGGATGTCCAGAATTCAATCCTCAGTCAAGGTACACATGAGAAGTGACCATCTGCTTCTCTTCCTCTCCTTCTCACCTTTCTCTTCCCTTCCCATAGCCAGTGGCTCAATTGGTTCAAGCGTCGGCCCCAGGCACTAAGGATAGCTCAGTTAATTTGAGCATTGGCCCAGATGGGGGTTGCTGGTGGATCTTGGAAAGGGTGCATGCAGGAGTCTGTCTCACTATCTCCTCTCCTCTCACTAAAAATAAATAAATAAAGAAATAAATAAAGAAATAAAGAAATAATATAAACCCTAGAATAAAACATGGGCAGTAAAATCTCAGATATTTCTTTTTATATATTTTTTCTGACCTATCACCTCAGGTGAGGGAAACAAAAGATAAAAAACAAATGGGAGTATATCAGATTGATGCTCTTCATGCCATTACCAACATAGGGCACTTGTCTGTAATGGCATAAAGACAACATAAATTCTTACCCTAAAGGAATTTTGGGCAGAAAAATATATTCTCTAACAGGTTTGACATATATGGTTATGTCTTTTAAATTTCTAGTTTTTAGTCTGTTTTGAGTAAATCTATTTAAGGTTTCTCCAACATAATACATATCAGATTTTGTAAGCCTAATTAAAGTCTATAGTAAATTTGATGTTTGGGCCATTCGATGCGTGTATGTTACTGATTTTAATGACAAGCAAATGATGACATCTGGGATTGATGGCTGAAAAGAATGAATGGAGAGACCCTTGTCTGAGCATTGCAATGATGGCAATCCTATTTTGAAATTTACTTTTCTCTGTTGATCTGAAAATGATCTGAGACATGACCTGGACTTTTGGCTTAGCATTTTAGTTTTCAGGAATGTTAGTAAATTATTTTTTGGAAAAATTATAGTTTTATGTTGTACTTTTTTTTTTTTTTAGATATTACCTTAAATGTACTTTTTTTTTTTTTTTAGCAAAAGAAGAGAGAGAGAGACAGGGACAGACAGACAGAAAGGGAGAGACATGAGAAGCATCAACTCATAGTTGTGGCACCTTAGTTGTTCATTGATTCCTTCTCATATAGTATATATGTACCTTGACTGGGTGCTTCAGCTGAGCTGGTGACCCTTGGTTCAAACCAACAACCTTGGGCTCAAGCCAGTGACCGTGGGCTTCAAGCCAGCGACCATGCAGTCATGTAAAAGCTCCCATAGTCAAGCCAGCGATCTGTGCTAAAGCTGGATGGCTCCATGCTCAAGCCAGTGACCTCAGGATTCCGAACCTGGGTCCTCAGCATCCCAGGCCAATTCTCCATCCACTGTGCCACCAATGCCTGGTCAGGTACCTTAAATGTACTTTCAAAAAGTGTAACTGGTCATTACTTTAATAACCTATTGCCTGACATTTGATTTGTGGGGCACATATACTTTGTGTTATGACTTTTCTAAAATGTTAAGAAAATCTCTCTTTGGGAGAAGGGCTAAAATATTTTTAGAGCTAATTAGGCTCTTACAAATTTAAAAATTAATTCATGTGTTTATACCATAATTTTTTCCATAAAGGATTTAAAGCTGTTATTACATCATGACTGCATCTAACATTTATTGACTACTTACGACCCAGGCACTGTTCCAAGTGGTTTACATATGTAAACAATCACTTAATTTTCATTGCAACTATATAATGTACGTACTTTATTATTCCTGCTTTATGAGTAAAGAAACAGAGGAACAGAGGCGTTAAGTAACTTCCCCAAAGTCACATAACTAAGAGTAAAGGAGCCAGAATTCAAACCCGAACATTTTATCATCCAAGCCCACAATATTATTAATATATCATTAATCATTTAACTGAATGACTAAAGATTATAAATAAGGTGCCTACATCATCTAGTATTACTTTATATTTTACTTACAAGTTAATCAAAATATTAAATGTACAAAATTTAATGTATTAAATCACACTCTGGTAATTAAACCTTTATATCATTCTACTGGAGAAGGGATACACATGAGGAAGAGCTGGTGAGAACACAGTAGAGAGGGAGTGTCTTTAAAAGGTGTCCTTTATTTCATTTGAGTTGTCAGAGAGTCTTCTTTGGTGAAAGGAAACATTTTTTCCTTGAAAAATATCTACCCGATAGTGATGTAACACATGGTATCTTGAAGAATTTAGAAAAGTGAACACCACAGAGATATCTTTTTTCCATAAATAAGTTAAATGACTCTCATGTCTTGTAATGGGGGCAAGAAGAGAAAGACACCACTAATGGCCATAGAAGAGACTAATGTCCCTTCATCCTGCAACCCACCAAAGGCGTGTGCTTTCTTTGTGTTCCCATTTCTCTTAAATTGGTATACAACAGGATAAGGGAAAACATGGAGTTTTAGAGATTCAAAAATAATATACTTAATATAAATATAGATACAGTGGTCCCTCGTCTATCCCAGAACCCCTGCGATAGGCAAAAATCTGAGAAGTAGTGACCTTATATTTACTTTATTATTTATATATATATATATATATTTAAGGCTTTATAAACCCTCCTCACACTCTTTTTGTTTTTCTTTTTGTGGCAGAGACAGAGTCGAAGAGAGGGACTGATAGGGATAGCCAGACAGGAAGAGAGAGAGATGAGAAACATCAGTTCTTCATTGCAACTCCTTAGTTGTTCATTGATTGATTTCTCATATGTGCCTTGACCGGGGGGCTATAGCAGACTGAGTGACCTCTTGCTCGAGCCAGAGACCTTGGGCTCAAGCTGATGAGCCTTGCTCAAAACTAGATGAGCCCGCGCTCAAGCAGGCGATCTTGGGGTCTCGAACCTGGGTCCTCCACTTCCCAGTCTGACGCTCTATCCACTGCACCATTGCCTGGTTAGGCTAAACCCTCCTCACATTCTTATAAACCTGACTCAAGCAGAAGCAACCGTAGCTGTGTTTCCCATATGTGCAAGTCTTTACCTACTCATCTGCCATACACTACATAGTTTATTTCAATTTAATATTCTTTTAATATGTTTTAATTAATATTTTTATATATTTTTATATTTTTTTAAGTTTTAGGCTAGAAAATGCTTATTTTACTGCAAAAATAATTAAAATAATAAATATATAAAAATGTCTATATACTCAAAATCTCATGATATAGTGGAAAAATCTGCAATACAAAATTAGATACATGCAATTTAAAAATTCTTGATACAGTGAGACCATGAAAAGTGAACTGTGATATGGCTAGGGATGACTGTAATCATGATAAATTTTATTTTTATTGAAAATTCCTCAATTTATAGGCTCAGGTACTGTAACTATCAAGCAATTTTATTCCCTTGGTTGCTTAAACTTTTCCTACTAGTTATTATTATTATTAATTTTTATGTGAGAGCAGGGGAGATAAAGAGACAGATTCCCACATGTGCCTCGACTGAGATCCACCCAACAATCCCCATCTTGGGTAGATGAAATCAACTGAGCTATTTTTAGTGCTTGGGGCCAATGCTTGAACCAATTGAGCCTCTGACTACCTGAGGGGAAGAGGGAGAGTAGGGGGAGACAGAGGAGGAGAAAAGCAGATGGTTGTTTCTCCTGTGTGTCCTGACAGGGAATCGAATTCAGGATGTCCATATGCCTGCTGAAGCTCTATCCACTGAGCAACACTGGACAGGGCCTATTTCTTTCATAAACACTGTTTTGATAGTGATCAGGATTAAAAACTGAGCATTAAAAATTATTGGCTTTGTTTTAGTTTATTTTAGTAAATTAATAGCTTAATACTGCAGCCTTAAGGGAAAATTTTATTTACATCTCTCCCAGGTCTGATACCTTGTTCACAAATTAATCTGATGGAAAAGATTCCAAGAACACTTAATTCCAGAGAGAAAATTTCTTTTTTGAATTAATGCAAATGAAACTCTTTTTGTCTAGATAACACATCACATATTCAGTCAACACATACTTAACTAGGTGCTTGCTATGTGTATAGCTCTCCTGATCTGTGAAGTTCATAGTCTAGTTGGCAAGACCTGATACGGACACCACTATAAAATGTTCAGTGCAGTACGACACAGGATAGCAGGAAAAATAAGCCTCCAGAAATCATATGTGCTAGTCCTGGCTCTGCCTGTACTTATAGTAAGACTTGAAAAGCCACCTGCTTTCTAACCTATAGAATAAGAACATTGAATACAATTATGCTTGATACAGTGTTAGGATTCAAAGATGATCAAGAAAAAATGTTTCTGGAGGGTCAAAGTAGGAGGTTAGTGCAAGCCGGGCAGGTCAAACAAAGACCAGATAAATAAAAGTTGGTCTGGTCCTTAAATGGTAGACAAGATGTGCAAAGGCGGTAGGCAGAACAGAAGGAAAATACAGGTTCTGTGGACACAGAGAGGATTGAAGAGGGGAACACAGACAGAGTCAGCATGAAATATCTCATAGTGATGTTCTAAGGATAATGTTTTGAGTTTGGTATTAAAGTTATTCATAAATATTGTTATACATAGATAGGTTGGGTCCTACCTAATGAGAGTGTCTGAGGGATTCGGGTTTTGACTTAATCCTATGTCATCCTTGTGTCTCACTTCAGATGGATTATTTTATAAGGTGGTGACATATGAAATAAGTTTCATTCATATTAAAATTCTCTGAGTATCAGCCATAAGAAATGATGACATCGGATCATTTACAACAACATGAATGGACCTTGATAACATTATACTGAGTGAAATAAGTAAATCGAAAAAACTAAGAACTATATGATTCTATACATAGGCGGGACATGAAAATGAGACTCAGGGACATGGACAAGAGTGTGGTGGTTATGGGGGGGGAGGGGCACAAAGAAAACCAGATAAAAGATGACGGAAGACAATTTGACTTTGGGTGATTGGTATGCCACATAATCAAATGTCAAAATAACCTGGAGATGTTTTCTCTGAACCTATATACCCTGATTAATCAATGTCATCCCATTAAAATTAATTTAAAAAAATGACAAAAAGGAAAAATTCTCCGAGTATGTAAATGACTTACGTTTATAGATATCCCTTTTTAAAAAAATTATTTGCATGTTGTGTTTTAAAATAAAAGAATTTATTCCTCTTTATCTAGAAGTTGAGACTTTTCCACAGGTTTTTATTTAAACAAAATACAACTTGGAAAAGTATACACAAAGGAATCAGACACTTCTTAGATCAGTGGTCCCCAACCTTTTTTGGGCCATGGACTGGTTTAATGTCAGAAAATATTTTCACGGACTGGCCTTTAGGGTGGGACGGATAAATGTATCACGTGACTGAGACAAGAGTCAGGAGTGAGTCTTAGATGGATTTAACAGAGGGAATCTGATCATTTTTTAAAAATAAAACATTGTTCAGACTTAAATATAAATAAAATGGAAATAATGTAAGTTATTTATTCTTTCTCTGTGGACCGGTACCAAATGGCCCACGGACTGGTACCGGTCTGTGGCCTGGAAGTTGGGGACCACTGTCTTAGATGGTAATACTCTAGCTAAGGGGACAATGGAGGAGAAACAGAGGATTAACTGAGGCAGAGTAGAGAGACCTCCCAGGTCTTCTCAGCACCCTGAGAACATTAAGACACACCAACTTCATAAAAGGTCAAATCTTTAGCTAAAATTATAGAACGCCCAAAATAATGTTAATAATGGTTAGTTACCATAAAGCAGTGGTAATATCTGTGTATATCTTATCAGCTTCTCAATGTATATTTAAAAATATTTAGCCACTTAACCTTGAAAGTTTTGAATATTCACAGGTCATGTATGAGATCTAATTAGAAAATGATATTATATTAACATTAAGAATTTATTCTAATTATTGTCAGCACTGAGATTTTCCCATTCACTAAGATATTTTGAATTCCAGCTCAAACCTGGAAAATCTAAAATTATAAATTCAACTTATAATTATTAAATCAAAGTATCATTTTAAAAAATAAAAGTCATAAGTGAATTTCAACTTTTCACAAGTAATTTTATGAAAAGATTTTACTTGTATGTTTTAGGGATTACTTTGGGAATATTAACATTATATTTAATAAATGTTTAAAATTTAGGACATATCTACATGATATAATAACCAGTTGGTTCATCATTTTACAGAAACTATTGGTAACATTTAGTCAAAGTTGTTGAATTCAGTTGGTAGATATTTTAGTCAAAATAGTTGGTTTTGTCTTTAAAATGATCCTTAAAAACAGTTTTAATGATTTCAGGCTTTTTCTATTTTGAAATCATCTGCATGCTCTTATACATTTATACAGAGATACACACCTCCTCTCACCTCTATGATATGCATTTTCTTTTTTTTTTCATTTTTAAAAATTTTATTTAGAAAATTAATTTTGACAGGGTGACATTGATCAATAAGTATACATAGATTTCAGGCAAATATCACTCTATCATTTGAATAGTCAATTATGTTCTATATTCATTACCTAAAGCCAAATCATTTTTTGTCACCTTGTATTTCTCCCTCTTCACACCTTTCCCCCAACTTTCCCTTCCCCTCCCCTTCTCCTCTCTCCCCCTGATAACCACTGTACTCTTATCTATGTCCATGAGTCTCAGCTTTGTATCCCACCTATGTGTGACCACTGCACCTTATCTATGTCCATGAGTCTCAGCTTTGTATCCCACCTGTGTGTGACCACTGCACTCTTATCTATATGTCCATGAGTCCCAGCTTTGTATCCTACCTATGTGTGAAATCATAGTTTTCAGCTTTTTCTAATTTACTTATTTCACTCAGTATAATGTTCTCAAGGTCCATCTATGTTGTCATAAATGACCCTATGTCATCATTTCTTATGGCTGAGTAGTATTCCATTGTATTTATGTACTTCTTCTTTGCCCAATCCTCTATCGAGGGACACTTTGGTTGTTTCCATATCTTGGCCACTGTGAATAATGCTGCAATGAACATGGGGCTGCGTGTGTCTTTACGTACCAATATTTTCAAGTTTTGGGGGTAGATACCCAGTAGAGGGATTGCTCGGTCTTAAGGTATGCATTTTCTTAACTGCACCTTTCTTGTTTTCTAACCTTTTATTAGTTTATTTATCACATAAAATAGTATCTACACATTAGTCATATGCATATATTAGATGTTTTACTTTTTGAGTTTATAGATTAATATTTAATAAATAACAGTTTTTTCAAGGACTACAGTTTTATTTAATAATTTTTTATGCAGGACAATAAAAAGTACCTTGGAGAGTTAAGACTACAGTAGTTTTCTTTACATTAATAGTACAGTGCTATGGATTTAATACAATGTTTTATACATGTAAATCATAAGCACAATAACTTCAGTTACACTAAATATCAGTGACCAATTCTCTTCTTGAGTTTTTATTGTATTGGCTGTAATAGACTTTCATGGTTTACCCTACCAGCAGTTATGGTGGTCTTGTAAAGGCCACTTCCCATAATATCCAATCTATGAGAATAAGCTATACTGAGAAATGAGAGATCAGAGCTAATCGTAGCTTGATATAGTGGAAACATTGGGAAAATTTCAGTATATTTTGCTGATGCATGCAAAATATTAGAATAGTTCCAGGAACTATCACCCAGAATTAGCTTTTTGCTATTTTTTAT
>NC_089491.1:321250797-321370797 GCF_036850765.1 Saccopteryx bilineata
GTACCTCCTTTTCTACTTTTAAATATTCTCACCTTATTATACACATATTTTTAGACATGTTTTACTAAGAAAGAGAGAAGTAGCAAAACATTTGTGTTTACACACACACACACACACCACTAAGAAGTTAAGACAAATGTTAGTGGTTCATCCAGTAAATACCACTGAGTAGCATACAAATGGAAAACTTTGAAATGGAAGACAATATTGGGGCAAATCAAGTGAACATGTTTGCATATTCAGAGGAGGGGTGATGTTTACCTTCATAGTACAAATAATTATCAGAAGGATGTAAAAGTTGGTTTTTAAAATTAATCAAGTCTATATATAGCTTCCCCTCAAAAGAACCAGACACAACACATTCAGTGCTTTGTTCCCCCAAGAACCAGGAACAGGATTTGGCAGCTGTATAAGAAAACGCACTGCAACATCTAGATCTGTAGCTGCTTTTGGAGGAACCAAAAATTTTCAATGTGTTCAAGTCTTAATAACTTTCTCTACTTTAAAGTTTACTGACAACAATATATTAATATATAGTTTGCGTTACATTCAACACTATTGATTAGTCTACTGAAACAGTACTCCAAAAAGGGTAGGATGCTCTAAATTAAATTTGTATCATAGATGCTGTCTCATAAATTTTGTATTAACTGGTATTCAGATGAATTAGGATCAAATAACAAACCTGTACTGTCTCTTAGTGGACTATTTTTAAAACATTAATTATGATATTATTAGGAAATGGGTAGATGTTTAGATAAGAAGGAATCAGGGCATCTATGAAAGGAGGTTAAATATTGTATATTCTCCAAAGAAACAGGCTAATTAAAGTTTTGCATCATTTGGAGACATTTTTGCTTTCATACTACTTATAAGTACCTAGGAAGCTTTGCACTCATTTATATGGATTAGACAGACATATGACTGCTAAGATATGATGATTTCCGGCCCTGGCCAGTTGGCTCAGTGGTAGAGCGTTGGCCTGGTGTGCAGGAGTCCCGGGTTTGATTCCCGGCCAGGGCACACAGGAGAGGCGCCCAACTGCTTCTTCGGCCAGGGCACACAGGAGAGGCGCCCAACTGCTTCTTCACCCCTCCCTCTCTCCTTCCCCTCCCACAGCCGAGGCTCCATTGGAGTAAAAGATGGCCCGGGCGCAGGGGATGGCTCCTTGGCCTCTGCCCCAGGCGCTAGAGTGGCTCTGGTTGCGACAGAGTGATGCCCTGGATGGGCCGAGCATCCCCCCATGGTGGGCGTGCCCGGTGGATCCCGGTCGGGCGCATGCGGGAGTCTGACTGCCTCCCTATTTCCAGCTTCAGAAAAATACAAAAAAAAAAAAAAAATGATTTCCAAAAGCAGTTCTTTGCAAAGTAAACCTTCTTCAGCATTTCTTACCACAATTTTCTCTCTTTTCTCCAATGAAATTCAAGTCATTTCAACATTTTATTTAAATGCTTTTTATATGCTATCACCATACTAAACCAAGAAGACACACATATGCAAACACATATATGTGCATGTGTTTCTTCTTTTAAGAAGCTCAAGTCTGGCCCTGCTGGTTTGTTCAGTGGATAGATCATTGGCTCGGCATGTGGGTGTCCTGAGTTTGATCCCCAGACAGGGCACATGTGAGAAGCAACCATCTGCTTCACTGCCCCTCCCTCTTCTTCTTCTCTTTCTTTTCACCTCTTGCAGCCAGTCTCACAGCCAGTGGCTTGGTTGGTCCAAGCGGCAGCCTCAGTCACTGAGGGTAGCTCAGTTAATTTGAGCATCAGCCCCAGAGGGGCATTGCTGGGTGGATCCCAGGTGGGGCACATGTAGAAGTCTGTCTCTCTATATCCCCTCCTCTTATTTAAGAGAAGAAGAAAGAAGAGGAGGAGGAGGAGGAGAAGGAGAAGGAGCTCAAGTGTGATAGGAAAACCAGACATCAAGAAATAATTATAGTATAGTATGAAAACTAGTAATGTAATTGTATATATAAGGTATGGAAATAGCACTGAGAATGTATAGATAACTTTTGTTAATATACAAATTCTACACATGAACATGGTACAGAGACAGTTTCATAAACATGTCACCACCTGATCTGTATTTTGAAGACTAAACAGGAGTTCACCACATAAGGTGAGGAGGACATCTCAGACCGAAAAAAATCATTACTGTCAAATTTGCAGGAACATGGGCAACATGCTCTATTTGGGGAACCACAAATAGCTTAGAATTCATAAACTGAGAATACAAACTAGGGAGACTGATAAGAGACAAGGCTGTGAATAAATTCCAGGCCTATATTATAAAGAGCACTTCTTTTAAAGCTAAAATCTTGCACTTTATCCTGTAGTTGGTAGCCATTAAAAATGTAAGGAATTACATGATTAAACTTGTGATTTTAAGAATTAATAGGAGTAATATTAATATTATACTTGAAACCATAAAAATCCTTGAAGAAAACATATGCAGATAAACCTTGGACATTTCTTGTAGCATTTTCCCCCTGATATATCTCCTCAGGCAAAGGAAACAAAAGAAAGAATGAACAAGGGGACTATACCAAACTAAATTATTTTTTTCACAGCAAAGGGAACCATCAACAAAATAAAAAGACAACCCAATGAATGGGAGAACATATTCGCCAATGATGCATCTGATAAGGGGTTAATTTCCAAAATATATAAATAACATATAAAACTCAACACCAAAGAAAACAAATAATTCAATTAAAAAATGGGCAAAGAAGTGGTAGAGCGTCGGCCTGGCGTGCAGGAGTCCTGGGTTTGATTCCCGGCCAGGGCACACAGGAGAGGCACCCATCTGCTTCTCCACCCCTCCCCCTCTCCTTCCTCTCTGTCTTTCTCTTCCCCTCCTGCAGCCAAGGCTCCATTGGAGCAGAGTTGGCCCGGGCACTGAGGATGGCTCTATGGCCTCTGCCTCAGGCACTAGAATGGCTCTGGTTGCAACAGAGCGGTGCCTCAGATGGGCAGAGCATCGCCCCCTGGTGGGCATGCTGGGTGGATCCTAGTCGAGCAAATGCGGGAGTCTTTCTGACTGCCTCCCCGTTTCCAACTTCAGAAAAATACAAAAAAAACAAAAACAAAAAACAAAAAAAATGGGCAAGGAACCCAAATAGACACTTCTCCAAAGATGACATCTAACTGGCCAATAGACATGAAAAGTTGCTTAATATCACTAATCATCAGAGAAATGCAAATAAAAACCACAATGAGATATCACCTGACAACTTCACATCTGTCAGAATGGTTATCATCAATAAATCAACAAACAACAAATGTTGGGAAGGATGTGGAGGAAAGAGAATGCTTATGCATTGTTGGTAGGAATATAGATTGGTGCAGCCACTGTGGAAAGCAGTATGGAGTTATTTCAAAAAATTAAAAAATGGAACTGCTTTATAACCCAGCTGTTCTGATATTTGGAAATACATCTTAAGAAACCTGAAACACTAATTCAAAAGAATATATGCACCCCTATGTTCATTACAGGGTTATCTACAATAGCTAAGATTTGGAAGCAGCCCAAGTGCTCATCAGTAGATGAGTGGATAAAAAACCTGTGGTACATATATACAATGGAATAATACACAGCCAGAAAAAATAAAATCTTACCTTTTAGGACAGCATGGATGAATCTGAAGAGCATTATGTTAAGTGAATAAGCAATCAGAAAAAGACAAATACCCTATGATTTCATTCACATGTGGAATCTAATTAACAAAATTAACAAGCAAAATAGAAACAACTCAGATATAGAGAGCAGGCTGACATCTGTGGGTGAGGCAGGGGACTGGCTGAATGAGGAAGTTTGAGGGAGTAAGAAAAAAAAGAGAAAAGAAAAAAATGTCATGGACATAAACAATAAATAGTGTGGTGATTGTCAGGGGGAGGAGGGGATGGGGGAATAAATGGCGATGGACAAAGACGTGAGTGGGGTGGTGAACACACAATACTATGTACAGAGCTGTGTTGTAGAATTGTGCACCTAAAACTGGATACTTTTGTTAACCAGTGTCATCTCACTAAATCCAATTAAAAAAATAAAGAATTAATAGGAAGACTCACTTGGAAAAGAAAAAAGGCTAGCATCAGGGAGACCAGAGGAGACAATTCCAAGGTCAGGAAAGAGAAGACAAAGTCCAGCAGTTTCCAGTGAGTGGAGATTAGAAAGATTTGGGGGAATAAAAAAAAAATTAAAATATACAGTGTAACATTAAATTCAGGAAACCACCTTGCTTCTGTTGTAATTCACCTACTCCTAATGTTTCCAAATTGTGTTTCTGACTTTGGTGGCCACTATCGAAAGATTTTAGAATCAACATGAGATGATCAGATGTTCCTCATAGTAAAGTCAAAGGAGAAAGTCTGGTAGGAAATGATATGCATCTTGTCACTTGCCTTCTACTTTTTCATATGTGCCCTATATTTCCCCTACGTTGACCTATTCATCTGGTTATACAATTTGGACTGGCTCCTGTTTTTGAAAGGTATTTCTTTCCCTTTTCTGTTTTACCTTCTTCCAACCCAAAAATGTTGCCTCAAGCACTGCCTTCTCTGCTAAGTCTTCGTTGATGTCCAGGACATCCCATCAAGCAGAACTGGGCCCTCCTTCTCCTCCTGCTGTTGTTGTACCCAGTGCACATATCTATTGAAATAGATAAATATACTGTATTGCAATTGCCCTTTAATCAACAGGTTACATAGTAGATGAATAAGAAAACTAGTTGAGTGAATGACTAGTAAATAATCTAAGTAGATTAATTGCAGATTGGAATGTTTACTTTTTTTAGTGTGGTTTTCTTATTTCCTGAACTCTCTCATTTGGCTTCAACTTCATACTGTTTCTGGATGACCTTGCAAAACTGGTCCTAAGAAAGAACACAAACTTTCAGCTATAAGGTGAAAAGAGCAACTGACAGCTGTTGGGTGGGAGAGGGGGCTAGTTGCAGGGGGTAGAGGGATTGAGCAAAAAAGAAAAAAAAAAGAGAAAAAATTCATGGACACAGACAACAGGGTAAGGTTTGCCCGGGGAGGTGGGTGGGGGATGTGGAGGGGGAAATGGGGGAGATAAGTGGTGATGGAAGGAGACTTGACTTGGGGTGGTGAACACACAATACAGTGTGCAGATGATGTGTCGTGGAAATTATGTACCTGAAACCTGTATAATTTTGCTAACCAGTATCACCCCAATATATTCAACAAAAGGAAAAAAAAACAATAAGTTTTGAAGATCAAATGTATCTGATGTAAAATGTGGTGACCAGGACTGATAACGCTGTAGAGTACAAATGATGCTTGCTAAGAGAATGAACTTGAGTGTTCTAACCTGAAAAAGAAAGAAAGAAGAAAGAAAGAAAGAAGAAAGAAAGAAAGAAAGAAACAAACAAAGAAAGAAATAACTCATTTTCTTAACAATGTTGACGGATGTGTTAATTAAGCAGATGGAGTCCTTTCATAATCTAAATCTATATCAGATCATCATGCTGTACACTTTAAAAGTCTCAGAATTGTATTAGTCAATTAAGCTGGAAAAAGAACAGTTTTCAAATGGCTATTTCAATGTAAAATAATAAAAAACTAATATTAAAAATGTAGTAGCTAACAAGACAGGCATGTAAAGATGTGCGGAAATCAGTGACGAGGTGTTGATGAAGACCTGCGTGGTGGGTCGGCCGTGGTGACAAGGAAAGGCAAGTGGTGAGATGGGAAGTTGTAGTGAGCTTCAAAGGAGCCAGGTGACTGAACAGTTATTTGGAAACCACAGTGGAGGCCAATGACAATGATGGTTCTCTTTTCTTAATCCATGAGACTACAAGACTAGGAAGATACACTGCTGATAAAGACAATTGGAAAGACTATTGTGAATTTTGGGGAAACCATGTTTTTTAAGATGAAAAAGAAAACTTTGAAACATCTAAGAATATAAAAAATACATCAGCGAATTAAGGTTTATTAGAGGCAGAAGAAAGTGTATGGAGGAATGGGGCTAAGACAAACAAGTTCTAGAGAGAAATAAATTGAGAATGGATAAGGGTAGAAATATGAATCACTATAGCTATACTGAGATGTGGCAGATGTATTCTTGGGAAAAAGAAAAAAGGAGAGGGGAGGTGGTCCTGTGGGTCTTGTATTTAACGACAGAAATCAGAAATTCTATAATTGAAAGGATACATAGAACTAACCCACTCCCACGTTCAAATTCATGTGTGGCTGCTGAAACTTGACGGCACGGATCACTGTTCTTTCACTGCAGAGCCCAGGGTTTACTGAAGTGAGGAGTGAACAGGGAGAGATGTGTGGAGAATAAAATAAAGAAAAATAGTTTGGCTGAATTGTAAACACTTTTCAAATATCATAATTAACAGACAGCAAAGTGACAGTCATGTAGGAATTTAATTGATTAACTAATCCATCCAAGCCTGACCTGTGGCGACTCAATGGATAAAGAGTCGACCTGGAATGCTGAGGTTGCTGGTTCAAAACCCTGGGCTTGCCTGGTCAAAGCACATATGGAAGTTGATGCTTCCTGCTCTTCCCCTTCCCCTTTTTCTCTCTCTCCTTTCTCTAAAATAAATAAGTAATAATAATAATAAAGAATCCTCTCTTCACTCCATATCTGTCTTTGCCCTGGAAGAATAAATAGCTCAGTTGGTTAGAGCATTGTCCTGAAATGCAAAGGTTGTGGGTTTGATACCTGGTCAAGGGTACTTACAGAAACAAAACAATGTTTCTGTCTCTTTCTATTTCTCTTCCTCTCTCTAAAATAAAAAATTAAAATAAATTAAAATATAATAATAATCCAGATTTTAGCTAAAAACTAATTGCAAATAAAAGTAAAGCTTTTATTTTCTCTTTAATCACTACACCTTATGATTTTACATCTTAGCTATTTTTTCTTGTGAATTTTGTATCAATTGCAGGAAATAAAAACCTCTCTTTGCAGCTTTTCTTCTTGCAATACCTTTGATGGAATGACCCAGTGACCTATCATTTCACATTCTCATCTTTCATTTATGTTAAAGAAAAATTAACTTTCCATCCCCGAAAGAAAGCTTGGTTGCCAGAAATCATGAGCTAAACATGGAATTTATTTTCCACGGTCAGTAAGTGAGTTCTCTGCAGCTATTATCTGGACCTTGGATAACAGGTTCTGTTACCCTTAGTGCTAACTTTGCTGATGGCAGTGAAACTGCCCTTAGGGCTGCTGTAGGGTCAGCCTGCTGATGGCCTGTCTTTTTCTCCCAGGTGTTATTGATGAAGAATAACCCACAACTTCATGTGATTAAAGAGCCAGAGCTGAGATCACTGCATTTTCCCACTTCGTCTCTGGAACCCCCATAAACTGTTAGAATAAATCCCACAGCAATCATTTAAAAAGAAAAAAAAATCTTTTGAATGTTTTATTTTCTTTTTCCTTAACAATGGAATATAAATGTATTTTTAAGAGATTCTTTAGAAACGCTTTATGTTACACAATGCAGTGCATTCTTTTTCTATTTTTTCTTAGTGTAACTTTTCCCCGTGTACACATTATTGTTATTGACAACAATTCTAAAGCCTTTAAAATAAAAAGAAATTAAACAGTGAATCAATAAAGATTAGCTATTTTCTGCAGATTACTTGCTTATCATTCACATAATTACAATAATGGTTGCTGATGGAAATTCAATTTATGTGAACCATTTTATTCTTGTTATTTACTATTATTAATGTCACCGTTATTATCTTCTTACCCTTCAGTTCACAAGATGTATTTTCTCAGTGAATTTTAATTCCAGTATCTTGCTATTATACTGTACATAATCCTATCAAAGACTGTCCTTCATGCAACATTTTCAGTGATATATTATCATAGAGACCATTAATGAATGAGCTTCATATCTTACTAATACTGTTTTAGATACTATTTTTATTAATTTACCAAGTCGTAATTCTTCATCTACTACCTGTCTTTCTTCTACTAAAGTTGTGTTGTCAATTTTTACATGGGAATTTCAAAGAAAAATATTAACTTTGTGTCCTTAAAACTACATTTTACCACAGAGCCTCAATGATTACATTGTCATAATGCCCATGCTTTGTTCTCTTGTACTTAAAACAAGTTAATTTTCACAATTTTCCTTTACTTTGGATTCCAATTTTATGTTAACAATCAAAATTAAAATAGTAACACTATGATCCTTCTGAGATGCCCCTGATCTAAGAAATAACTTGAAAAACAAACCAAGAGCACTTGTCCTTTGACTACAATCCAGACACTATAGTCAAATAAAGAAAATAATTAAGTAGACTTTTGTACATATTATCTCTAAGTAGAATTACTTGAAAGTAAATACAGTTATCCTACAGATGTTATTATGCTCTTTGGAAATAATTTATTTCATTGAAATGTCTTATTTATTTTATTTTAAAGGGATTAAGAATACGAACAACAAAAAGGCATTTGTTTAGCTTTGTCATTTTCTTCTTTTCATTGCCATCTGATTCAGACGGCAAGTTGTTGCTACACAAAATAAGGCTTGCTGAAAGTTTTAGCTTTTCTTTTTCCTCACACTTGAAACTTTGTACAATAATATGTATTTCTTTCCACATGTTCCTACAGAAAAGTTCAACAGAGAGGATGTAGATAAAATGAGCTTAGATTGTAGCTACATTCCTTTGTAATTACATTAAAACATTCTGACAGTATAAAATTACTGGCCAATACTAAAATGTTCTTAAAACTATGCTATGTATAGAATATGTAAATAAGCTTAGATCTTGTTGCAGAAAGAATAAATATACATGTGATATTCTATAGATTAGATGAATAGCTAAGGAGAAATATATCATTATGGTAATATAAACTTATATTTTGCATATAGCTCTAGCATTCTGCATTAACAAAACACATTCCTATTACTAGTTTGTGTTGATAGGCCTCATTCATCTTTTCAGTGCATGTTTGTTTTTCTCTACAGCACCAAATTTATACACACACAAAAAAAATTTCATATATGCTAGGCTAACTGGACCAGCAGCAATTAAAAAGCAGAGCAGTTTAAGATGGAAAGAAGGAAAGAAGGAAAGAAGAAAGAAGGAAAGAAGGAAGAAGGAAAGAAGGAAGAAAAGGAAGAAGGAAAGAAGGAAGGAAGGAAGGAAGGAAGGAAGGAAGGAAGGAAGGAAGGAAGGAAGGAAGGAAGGAAGGAAGGGGAGATTTTATTAAATCTAAATATTTTAGAGTATCAGCTAGTTTAAAATTTTTTAAAAAAGTACTAGAAAAGTTGTCATTATATGACTGTAGTCCTAGTATATGCAACTCAGTCAAGGCAATTTTTTGTCCAAGATGGTGGTGTTTTGATATTGTTCTAGTGGATTCAGAAATAGTTGATGCCTCTACTTTCACAACTGTAGTGGTACTAAGGGAAAAGTAGCTAGCAGTTTTTGAGATTTATTATATTTTAATACTGTTTTATTGTCATAGAGGCATTACCTCATTTAACCTTCAGAATAACCTTACCTGTTACGTTATTACTTTGCGAAACATCACAGAGCTATTACGTGTAGGAGTTTGGGTGGTGATAATTTGACTCCAAAGTCAAACTGAGACACCATAGTAAGCTGGTCCACTTACCACTATTATGATCTCTGGCCCACAGAAGCAAACTCTTATTGAGAGCTCTTTTTTTTTTTTAATATCTATATCATTCCTCTGTGTGTCAATGACAAAAAAAAACTCTTTAAGCAGTTTGCTGAGTCCTTGCAATCTGAATTCAAATTTCAAGTGTTCAAAACTCTATTTTAAAAAAAACAACAACAGCTTAATGTTTAACTAAAAACATAATCACTTTGTGATTCAAGTGTGTTCATATTTTTTGTAACCTCTTTTGAAGCCTTATATAGACTTTTATAATTTTTGAAATAATTGTTTAAGGTGTAAAAATAAATATAATAATATAACATGCTAAAAAGTTATATAATAATCTCTATAAATGTCAAATAGAAGATTATTAGAATCTTAAAAAAACATAAACATCTCCTTTTTGGCAAAGAATATTTGGAAAACAAGTTGACAACTTCTTTTTTAATCACAACTATATCATAAACAAGATAGATTTATATTTTCTTTTATTACCATTGATAATGTTTCATATACAATCATCCCCATATATCTGCAGTTTCACTCTCAGTGGGTGGTTTTAGTTACCCACAGTCAACTGTGGTAAAAAAATATTAAGTGAAAAATGGCAAAAATAAAAAATTCATAAGTTTTAAATTGTGCGTCATTCTAAGGCCTGTGATGAAGTCACATAGCATCCCTCCCTGCATCGCTTAGGATGTGAACCATCCTTTTGTTTAGTGTCCTCACACTGTATACACTCTGACCTTAATCACCTAGTAGCTGTCTTGTTTATTAGATCAACTGTCATGATGTCACAGTGCTTGTGTTCATGTAATCTTTGTTTTGTTTAATAATGGCCTCTAGGTGCAAGAATGGTGATGTTGGCCATTTGGATATGCCAAAGAGAAGCTGTAAAGTGTTTCTTGTAAGTGAAAAGATATGTATGTATTTACAAAAACACATAATATATAGACAATACCATACTCTCTGTGGTTTCAGGCATCTACTGGGGAGGATCTCAGAAATTATCCTCTATAGATGGGGGGTGGCTATTATCATTCAGTCTCATGGGGGCATCTTGTATTTTAAGTATCTAAGACAATATTTGGCATAGAGTAAACAGTGATGAAATATTTCTTGAATAAATGAGAACTATAATGGTAATGAAATAATGACCTTAAATTTTAAAAATATTTTTTTCTTTTTAACATATATTATAAACATTGAAAAATATAACCATTAACAAAAAGTTAAAAGTTTGAAAAATTCAGGAGAACCTCAACTTCCATATTGGTTAGAATCTGGTATGGAACACTATACAGGCAACTTGGCAACTTGGAAAGAGCTAAATAGTTCAGTGTTTAGGAAAAACAAGAAATGCTGTAGTACTTACCCTGTGCTAGTAATTGGCAGCACTAATTAGAGGATTTTAGAGAAAAGAGCATTGAACAATATTTAGAACCTAGAGAGACTGCTTCATTGAGAGGATCATATGACAGGAGTTAGGACATTTGTGAAAGGACACAGTCAACAGCAGTGATCACAAGGGAAGATTTTGGAGAAGATATCCTAACCTCACACTTGACTTTTTCTATAATCTCCCATGCATGTTTTCTATTGGCTGAACACAGACCAAATTACAGGGTGAGAGAGCCCACCGATGGTACACACAAGTCATCCAGCAAAGCACAGGTTTCGATAGAGAAAGGTGAAGAGTGGACCCAAAGAGGCAAACAACAGACATAACAGATAGTGCAATTATATGTATAATTTGCAAATGATTTTAAGAAATTTCAAATTAATATTCTTGCTTGACCCAGAAAAAGTCATTTATTACAATATATTCTGAAGACTGAACTGTTAACAACAATTTCCAGTATAAAATCCCTATCATAAATACAATTATTTTTTACAGCTCATGCATGTACACTTTAGAGCACTGTTGCTAAGTCTTTCTAACTTGGTTGTTTTGCTTAAGAAATCTTAAAGGCTGCTTTAGGCTAACTGGAGGTTATATGTTCACAGTAAATCTAGACATGAAAATCAATAGAAACATTTAAACCTGTGATGTTGGAGAAGTGCCTCTCAAAAAAGATCAAATGCTAAGAATTGAATCTCACATACACTATTGCATGTTATCACTACAAGTGAAGGCTTGTTGACAATTTTCTGATTCTATATAGAGGCAGCTGCAATACAATTTGAAAAATATGAAACTACTGTATTTAAAGGACTTCCAGGCTTATTAGTGAGGTCTTATAGACTGTGGCAGGACACCAGCACTGCAGGGACAGGCTTCCTTGTTCACTGAAGATATCACTAGCATGAGTCCTTGAACTCATTGCTCACTGAAACAGCAGAAAAATCTACTTCATATATTAGGTGGAAAGTGAGGCATTCAAGCAAAAATAATGGGGTGGGAATATACAGGAATTATTGATAAGGAAGCAGAGAGAAATTCATGAACTTACTGCAAAGAAACTCCCTTCATTTTCCATCCTTTCAGATATCTCTTGTCCTATGATGACACCTCAGTCCTTCAGTTCAAGTTTCATGAATCTTACAGAACACCCTAAACAGTAGCAGCAGCTAGATCTACTTTCAAAAGCTACTGAGTATTATCCTAAAGGGATCTGTGTTTCTGAGAAATTGTGAACTATCTTCTACACCTAAAAAAAATAATAAGCCTCATGCTCTATAAACTAGCATTTTACACACATGTGCACACATATTGTCTCACATACAATCTAAAATATTCCACTCTCAGCCATTGTTAGTGAGTGGTCATTAATGTAAGGAGACAAATAAACAAAGAATTCAAGGTTGTTCTTAACAAAAGAGTTGTGTGGTGTGCATGTGTTTTTAAGAAAATCAGGAAATTCAATTAGAAAACAGAAATGCCACAAACCCATAAGGAGCTCTTTCATATTATTAAGTAAAAAGAAAAAAAAAGTAAGATGAACATATCATTTTTTCCAAAATGTTTTTATAGGTTTAGTTCACTCTGATTTTTTTATTCTAGAATTATTCAGAAACGCATGTTATTATAATCAATTTTTTTTTAAGAGGGGTAAGGAGAGAGCTGGTCTCTAAAGTACTAAAGTTTGTTATCATTAAATGATAGTTCAAACTTGTAACACAGAAATTAAGTCAAAATAGATTACAACCTACATATAAGATCTGAAAAAATAAATTACATAGAAGAAAATATAGGTACTAAACTTATGCACCTTGGCGTTACAGAGGATTTTATGAATTACACCTCAAAATCAAGGGAAGTAAAAGCAAAAATAAATAAATGGGACTATACCAAACTAAAAACCTTTTGCACAGCAAAAGAAACTGCCAACAATTGGCTCAGTGGTAGAGAGACAGCCTGGCATGTGAAAGTCTTGGGTTTGATTTCCAGTCAGGGCACACAGGAAAAGTGCCCATCTGCTTCTCCACTGTTCCCCCTCTTGCCTCTCTCTCTCTCTCTCTCTCTTTCTTCTCCTCCCCTTCTGCAGCCATGACTTGATTAAAGTGAGTTGGCCCCAGGCACTGAGGATGGCTCCATGGCGCTAAAAAAATGGCTCTGGTTGCAATGGAGTAAAGGCCCCAGATGGGCGGAGCATCTCCCCCTAGTGGGCCAGCCAGGTGGATCCCCATCCGGGCGCCTGCAGGAGTCTTTCTCTGCCTCCCCTCCTCTCACTAAAAATTAATAATAAAAAAGAAACTGCCAACAAAACAAAAAGGCAACCAATTGAATAGGAGATGATATTTGCAAACAACAGCTCTGACAAGGGGTTAATACCCAAAATATATAAAGAATTCATACAACTCAATCCCAAACAAGGAATCAAACAACAACAAAAAAGCAGAAAACTGTAATTGTTCATTGAATGCCTCTCATATGTTTCTTGACTGGGGGTGTGTGTGGGGGGGCTAGCGGAGTCACTGACCCCTTTGTTGTTCAAGGCAGCAGCCTTGGGCTTCAAGCCAGCAATTTTTGGATTCAAGCCATTAGGTCATGCCAATGATCCTATGGTCAAACTGGTGACCCCACATTCAAGCTGGTGAGCCTGTGTTCAAGCTTGCAACCTTGGGGTTTCAAACATGGGTCCTCAGCATCCTAGGTTGATGCTCTATCCGCTGTGCCACCAGCTGGTAGGCCCTTTGAACAATTTTTACCAGTGTCTCAGAGTTCAGAATATGACTACCACTTGTCATTAGAGAATTGAGGCCAATTTCACATCAGAAAACATCTTCATTCTGATTGATTCTGAGTTTAAAAAAATAAAAATATTAAATTGTTTTTTAATGCCACCTGACCTATATTTTGCCACTTATAATAATGAAAAAGCATATTCTTATAAATCTCTCAGATATAAATCTACCATGTTAATCAAAGTTGTAGTTATCTTAAATAATGCCTATGAATTAGTGTAGTCATTCTTTCTTTTTTTGAACAAGAAAACAACTTCAACAGGGAATATTAACTAATTGGAGTTATTCAATCTCTGGTTCAAGTTTTATACATTGCAAATTAACATTTAATCACTAAATTTCTGCATTTTCACTGATGGTAATTTTCCAAAAATTTAGGACTAATATACACCAAAAAAAAGTCATAGGATATTTTGATTGAATCAAAGTACAAGATTCTGGAGTTGGAGAATTTTAAGGAATCTCTTTGTTCAATCCTGGATCTTCACACCCAAAAACAGAGGTTAGATGGTGTTAATAGTAGGGTCTTGCTCTGAAATTGCACTCATGCTCTCTCCCCCAAACCACACATCACACTTCCCCTACAGTTACTAGGAATGATGATGTCACAGCAGGTTTTATAGAGACCTTGTCTGTATGTCCAACTGGTCATTAAAATCCAAATTAGGTAAGTTTTTTATGATTCAAGATAATGTCAAAAAATAAAAAATATTATTCTGTTGTCACTATCCTCTCTCATACTTTCTCTTCGCTTCCATTTCTTCACACAAACACACATGTGTAAAATAAGTAAGTACTGACCATTTACCAAAAATATCTCTAAAATATGACATATTCAAAGATGAAATCATAGAAATTGAAAATTAATAACAAGCTATTTATTTATTTATCCCTATGGGGTCTTCTTTTCAGTTTGAGGAAAATAGGTTGAGATTTCCTTTATATAATATAAATAACATTGGAGCAAGATTGAGTCTGTCATAGATGAAAAAACCATATTTATGTCTTCTTATAATCCATTCATTGCTTTATGGACCCAAATTCCTCCAGGGAGTGTCACAAATCCACATAATGTTCCTGAGTGTTACATTTTGCATTTGGATCTATGATTTAGTTGACAGATGTGAATAAACACTCAGAGTCAGGGAACTCTCTGATAACTGCACATGTCTGGAGACTAAAGAGCACAAATTCTGTTAAGGTCATATTAGCTTTTTCTTACAATCTTCTTCTATAATTCCTTCTTTGCTGATGTAAAAATAATCTTTCTTCAATGAACCTACATATATTTTAAAATTTATTTTATATTGTGTTTTGTTATTTTTCATCAAAATTTTAATAAATTTAAATAAAAGATTTAAAATTTTTATAAAGGATCAAAACCCTCAAATGCTATAATTTTGAGACATGCTCTCTAATCATGAAAAGAAAGTTCTAATACTTCTCTGATGTTTCTGGAGAGCAACTGACTTATCAATAACAAACTCTCCTACAACCCACAAGTTATTTAAATAACCCGTCTATTTTTTTTTTTTGGTCCTAGGGTCCTAGTGAAACTTGATCTTTCCTCAAGGTAATTGTCTCCCTGGTAGTGCTCGCAAAGTGTAGCTCTTGTTTTTCTCATGGCCCACATATTATAAAGACAGGACCATGTTGGCATCTCCATTTTATTATCAGATTCTATTTTGTTTTTGAAGTAATATAACCAGCTCCCTCTCCTGTACATTTAGATAATAACAATTTAGTAGTTAATTCTACTAACTTCATATTCATCCAGGATGTTGAAGCCTGTTTTATTATTTTCCATCTTGTAGAAAAAATATTTTTAAAAAAATTTCCATTGATTTGAGAGAGAAGAGTAGGGAGGGAAACTGAGAGGGGGGAGATGGAGAAAGAGAGAGAGGAAAAAAGAGAGATTGATTTGTTATTCCATTTATTTATGCATTCATCTGTTGTTTCTCATATGTACCCTGACCAGGGATTGAACTTGCAAGCTTGGTTCATCAGGGCAGCACTCTATCCACCAAGCCACCAGGCCAGGGGCAAACACACTAATACCCCAGTGCACACTTTCCTGACTTTTTCCACAATAATGACCTGCGCCTTCACTCAACTTCTGTCTTCTGTCTCCATGGATCTTGTCATTCCTCAGAATTTTCTATTACTGAATAAACCTTAATATTTTTAGTGTTTATTCAGAAGAGTGATGGTCATGTTGTATTTAGCAGGAGTTATTTATTTTGAAATTTTAATCATGGAGGAGCAGTATATATTAAAGATAGGCAGTCAAGGGTGGATTATTTCATTTTTCTATGTTTTTGCAACTTCTCAACACACTTTTTCAAACCTTCTATTTTGGAAAAAAATTGAGCCCTCAGTTCACCTACAAGAATAGTACAGAATTTTATCTAATGCATTGTATCTGGCTCCAAATGATTTGAGAATATATCCCAAGCACTGCAGCCTGTACTTCTAAAAATATTAGTATGCATCTCCTAAAATCAAAGGCTTTCTCTTACCTAATCACAATACAATGACCAAATTGAATACATTTAACATTGATAAAACAGAACTACCTATATACATTCTCCCAATTCTGTCCTCCACAGCAATATCAGCAATATTTGTCTTATTCAAAGTCTAATATATAATTACATCTTTCATTTAGTTGCTGTGCCTCTCAAATACTCTTCTGTTATAGGCTAAATTGTGTTACCCCAAAATTTATATATTGAAGCCCTCCCTCCCTGTACCTCAGATATAGCTCTTTTTGGAGATAAGGTTTGTAAAGAAGTAATTAAGTTAAAATGAGTTTATATGCATGGATCCTAATCCAATATGTCGGGTGTCCGTATGAGAAGAGTTGATTAGAAAACAGACACCGCCTGACCAGGCGGTGGCGTAGTAGATAGAGCGTCGGACTGGGATTCAGAGGACCCGGGTTCGAGACCCTGAGGTTGCCAGCTTGAGTGCGGGCTCATCTGGTTTGAGGAAAAGCCCACCAGCTTGAACTCAAGGTCGCTGACTCCAGCAAGGGGTTACTTGGTCTGCTGAAGGCCCGCGGTCAAGGCACATATGAGAAAGCAATCAATGAACAACTAAGGTGTTGCAACACGCAATGAAAAACTAATGATTGATGCTTCTCATCTCTCTCCGTTCCTGTCTATCCCTCTCTCTGACTCACTCTCTGTCTCTGTAAAAAATAAATAAAATTAAAAAAAAAAAAAAAGAAAACAGACACCACAGAAGAAAGAGCATGCAGAGACAGGGAGAGATGCCATCTGCAGCCCAGGGAGAGAAGCGCTCGGATGACACCAGCCCTGTCAACACTGTGATCTGGGACTTCTAGCCCCAGCATTGTAAGAAAATGGGTTTTTTATTGTTTAATCCACCCGGTCTAAGATATTTACATCCACAGCCAACTAATGTATCTTGTATATTGGAGAATTACTCTTATACTCTTTCCTCACAAAAGAAGGTAAAATTCCATTTCCCACTGTCTGCTGTAGCTGAAATGTAAGCTCATCAGAAGTTTCCATCAATATAAGAGCTAGAGTGAGATTTTGAGTAAGAGGGAGCCACCTGTGGGTGAAGTGCACTCAACAGACCACCATGCAGTGAGAATGTGGCACAGCCGTTCAGCTTTACCAGACAGATGTGGCTGTCTGGGCAGCCAGACACAGCAAAGGTCAAGCTTAGTTGACTTTGGAGTAAAGTCAAACATATGGGCATCAGCAAGGCAAGCTGTAGAATCTAGAGGTCAGTGACAGGTATGGTAAAAAGCCTCCATATTAGGGCAGAGCTGCAGTTTGAGGCATGCTTCTGCAAGCTTGGTGTTTAAGTCCTGATTTCTACTTAATCAATTCCTTTGGAGAATCAGCCAGACGCTGCTTCCTTTGCTTAAAAAGAACTCTGAGTAAAATCGAGTCAGCCTGCTTCCCAAACTTTCTCTATCAATTTTGTGTGGCCTAGGAGCAGAAAAAGAGAAAGCAGATGATTAGGGTGATTAACATAATTCAATATGTTAATGATTCATTCTTATCTTGGTAGTAAAGCAAAGCTAAGAAAATCCACCTGACAAAATATCCTAGCAACAATTTTACAATGTTAACTAATAAAATAACTCTAAACCTAACAATAAATGTAATTAAGAGAATGTGTTCACCTTTAATCTTACCATCACAGCATAGTATTCTATTGGTTTCTGTCTTTTTTATCTTTAACCTTATATATTATATTTTATACTATCATCAAGAGTCACTTAGTAAGCAGCTACATTCTGAGAAATGCATTATTAGGTGATATTGTGCAAACATCATAGAGTGCACTTTCAGAAACCTAGATGGAGCCCTGGCTGATGGCATAAGTGATAGAGCATCAGCTCTGAATTCAGGGTCACTGACTAGATCCTAAGGGTGCTGGCTAGACTCCCAGGTCTTCAGTTTGAGCCCTGGTCAGGGCACATATGAGAAGCAATCTAAGTGAAACAATGAGTTGATGCTTCTTTCTCATATAGCTTGTTGCTTTGAGGGTACATTACTATAAAAAAAATAGTATAAATGATTGTAACACAATGGCAAGTGTGTGTGTGTCTAAACATATCTAACATAGAAAAGATACAGTATAAAAAATTTCTAAAAATGACATACCTGCATAGAGTTCTTACCATGGATTCTGCAGGACTGGAAGTTGCTCTGGAAAGTCTTTAGGGCAAAACACTCATGAAGCTGTCATCTTCTATGATAACAAGGGCTTCTTCTGGGAAACCTCCTGAACGATCTGCCTGAGGCTCTTCCTGAAGAGGTGTCACTCTTTTAAGAAATATGTTCATGGTGTTTGGTTTGGTTTGTTTCTTCTCCTTTTATTATTATTTTTTTTATTACAGATTTGCTTGTAAACAGATAATGCAACATATACATTGTTTTCTATTAATGAAAAGTTTTCAGCATTGGGGTTCACATTTCTAAAAATTTTAAGAAGCTGGTTGAGGTCTGCAAAAGATTCTGCTGAGCCATTCACTGCAAATTTTCTTGGGGATTCTTTTTCCTTTTCCTTCTCCAAAAGTTGTCTTTTCTCTTGTGTCCTCTTCAACTATGTTTTCATGGTCCAGTTCCAACAGCTCCACATTATTCAGCTCCTCAGGAACCACCTCCAGAAGCTCCTCCACACCATCCTCATCCACATCCAGATTAAAGTTGTTTGCTGCCTCAAGCACAGCCTTGTTGATTTCTGAAACCTTTGTGCTACACTCCTATGACAGTTATGATGACATCTCCATGTGATAGAAAATTTTCAGCTCCATTATAATCTTATGAGACCACTGCCCTATATATTGTCCCTTGTTTATCTAAATGTCATTCATTATGTGGTATATGACTGTTGCACTAAAACATTTTATTATTAAGCTGTGTACCAGTCAATGTCACTGGAGAAAATGAATGGCATGCCCAATTAGGTGATTTAAAGGTCATTCAATAAAGGAACAATTTATTTGGGGGGTGGTCAAAGATACAGTCTGTTTCCCTGGACTAGCAACCAGGGTGCTCTTTCCAATCCAAGATCTAAAGAGACAAGGACTGGAAATGGTTACTCAACTCAGAGACTGGAAGTGCTCTGTGCAGAGCTCTGAATGACAGGAGTCCTTACTTTTAGGCTAGAGGTCTGTACAACTTGCAGTGATCCTGTAAAGAGGGAATCTGCAACTATATCACCATGCCTTGCTTTCCTTCTGTTTCCTTCCATTGTTTCTCATTGCCATAGCAAGAGGAAAGGGAAACTGCTAAAAAACTCCACACAGGTCAGTCTCCTGTGAAACAGAGTGGAGAGGATCTGCAAAGCAAAAGTAATGTATTCAGAAACACGTGATTGTATAATATTTTATAAAGATGACATAGAATCTTTTTCCTTACCTACTATTCTATTATGGAGATTTTAAATATTTTTTCCAATCAAAAATAAATTAGCAACATTTTAATAATCATTTTGCTATAACTTTCTTTTTTTACATGATTCATAACAAACGATACCAAAACTTTTAAAATTCATTCTCTGAAAAAAAAAAAGTAGTTTAATGTGAGAAATATTGGTTGTCCTAACTTGTGTATCTATGTTATAATTTTAACAGTGATTAAACTGTAATTCTTCAAAAATAATGTCAACTTTGGGTATAGTAAAAAGTTTTTAAAGTTCTTACAATATACTTGTCATAAAGGAATTATATGTAATCAGGAAAATAGAAAGAGCACCTAAGTATATAATTCAGATTTTCATGGATATAAAGGATGACATAGTCAGAAATACTATAATAGTAGTGGATTTTAATACCCCACTAACATCAATGGATAGATCCTCCAGACAGAAAATTAACAAAGAAATAACCTTAAATGATACACAAGATCAACTTGACTTAATTGATATCTTCAGAACCTTTTACCACAAAGCAGAAGAACATACATTCTTCTCAAGTGTTCATGGTACATTTTCTAATATAGACCACACGTTAGGACACAAAATAAGTCCTGGTAAATTTAAGGAGATTGAAATTATATCAAGCATCTTCTCTGATCACAATGGCATAAATCTAGAAATTAACTACAATAGAAAAACTCAAAAACATTCAACCAGCATGGTATTAAATAACAAATGGGTTAACAATGAGGTCAAGGAAGAAATAAAAAAAAATTCCTTGAAATAAATGAAAATGAACAAACAACAACTCAAAATCTATAGGACACAGCAAAAACACTCTTGAGAGAGAAGTTCATAACATTGTGGTCATATTGTAAGAAGCAAGAAAAAGCTCAAATAAACAACCTAACCCTGCACCTAAAAGAACTAGAAAAAGAATAACAAATAAATTACACAGGAAGTAGAAGGAAGGAAATAATAGAGATCAGAATGGAAATAAATGACATAAAGGCTAAAAAAAAAATACAAAAGATCAATGAAACCAAGAGCTGGTTCTTTGAAAAAGTAAATAAGATGAACCTTTAATTAGGCTCACCAAAAATAAAAAATAAAAATGAGAGAGAACTCAAATAAATAAAATTAGAAATAAAAGTGGAGAAGTAACAACTGATATCACAGTAATACAAGGATTGTAAGAAAATACTATGAAGAGCTGTATGCCAAAAATTGGACAACCCAGGCAAAAGGGATAAATTTATAGAAACATAAAATCTTCTAAAATTCAATCTGGAAGAATCAGAAAACCTAAATAGACTGATTGCAACAAATGAAATTGAAACAGTTATTAATAAATTTACAGCCAACAAAAATCTTGTGCCAGATGACTTCATAAGCAAATTTTACCAAACACTCAAAGAAAAACTAATACTTATCTTTCTCAAGCTATTGCAAAAAACTTAAGAGGAGAGAGACTTCTAAGCTCATTTTATGAGGCTAACGTTACTCTTCTTCCAAAACCAGGTAGAGACACTACAAAGAAAGAAAACTATAGGCCAACATCCCTGATGAACATAAGTGCTAAAATTCTCAACAAAATATTAGCAGACTGGATCCAGCAATACATTCAAAAGATCATACATCATGATCAAGTGAGATTTATTTTGGGGAGGCAAGGCTTGTACAATATTTGCAAATTAATAAATGTGATTCATCACATAAACAATGAAAGATAAAAATCACATGATAATATCAATAGATGCAGAATAATCATTTGATAATATCCAGCACACATTTATAATAAAAACTATGAGCATAGTGGGAATACAGGAAACATACCTCAACCTAATAAAAGCCATCTATGACAAACTGACAGCCAACATCGTACTCAACAGGCAAAATTTAAAAGCAATCCCCTTAAAATCAGCAAAAAGACAGGAGTGCCTCCTTTCACCACTCTTATTCAACATAATTCTGGAATTTCTAGCCACAGCAATCAGACAAGAAAAAGAAATAAGAGGTATCAAGATTGGAAAAGAGAAGTAAAACTGTCATATTTACTGATGACATGATACTGTACATAGAAACCCTAAAGTCCCAATCACAAAACTACTAGACCAGATAAATGAATTCAGTGAGGTGGCAGGATATAAAAGCAATATTCAGAAATCAGTAGCATTTTAAAACACAAGCAATAAATTGTCAGAAAGAGAAATTAAGGAAACAATTCCCTTCACTATCAAAACAAAAATAAATAAATAAAATATCTAGGAATGAATTTAACCAAGGAGGTTAAAAACTTGTACTTGGAAAATTATGACATTAAAAAAAGAAATCAAGGAACATACAAACAAGTAGAAGCATATAACAGCTTCATGGACAGAAAGAACTAACATCATTAAAATGTCTATAATACCCAAAGCAATTTATAAATTCAATGTAATACCAATTAAATGCAAAAGAATGGAACTAGATCAACTTACACCATTCATGAGAACAAATTCAAAATGGATAAAAGACTTAAATGTAAGTGGTGAAACCATAGAAATCTTGGAAGAAAACATAGGCAGTAAACTCGCTGATATCTCTCATAGTGATATTTTTGCCAATGTATCTCCACTGTTAAGTGAAATAAAGGACAAAATAAGCAAATGGGACTGTATCAAACTGGAAAGCTTTTGTACAGCAAAAAACTTCATTAACAAAATGAAGAGACAACCCACACAATGGGAAAACATATTTGCTGATGAATCTGATGAGGGATTGATAACCAAAATTTATAAAGAACTAAAACTCAACACCATTAAAAAACAGGCAAAGAAACTGAATAGACACTTCTCCAAAGAGGACACACAGATGGCAAGTAGGTCTGTGAAAAAATGTTTAATGTCATTAATCATCAAAGAAATGCAAATTAAAGCCACAATGAGATACCACCTCACACCCTTCTGAATGGCTCTCATTAACAAATCAACACACAATAAGTTCTGGCAAGGGTGTGGAGAAAAGGGAACCCTCCTACACTGCTGGTGGGAATGCAGACTGGTGCAGCCACTGAGGAAAACAGTATAGCCTTTCCTCAAAATATTAAAAATGAAAGTACCTTTTGACCCAGCTTTAGGAATATATCCTAAGAATCCCAAAGCACTGATTCAAAAGAAGATATGTAACACCCTATTTATTTATTTATTTATTTATTTATTTATTATTATTTTTGTATTTTTCTGAAGCTGGGAGTCAGACTCCCACATGCCCCTGACCAGGATCCACCCGGCACGCCCACCAGGGAGCGATGCTCTGTCCATCCGGGGTGTAGCACTGTTGCAACCAGAGGCACTCTAGCGCCTGAGGCAGAGGCCAAGGAGCCATCCCCAGTGCCCGGGCAATCTTTGCTCCAATGGAGCCTTGGCTGCAAGAGGGGAAGAGAGAGACAGAGAGGAAGGAGGTGGGCGGGGTGGAGAAGCATATGGCGCTTCTCCTGTGTGCCCTGACCAGGAATCGAACCCGGGACTTCCACATGCCAGGCCGATGCTCCACCAGTGAGCCAACTGGCCAGGGCACACCCTATTTATTGAATGAAGCATTTTTTAAATAGCCAAGATCTTGAAACAGCCCAAGTGTCCATCAGTGGACAAGTACATAAATAGGCTGTGATACATATAGACAATAGAATATTACACAGCCATGAAAAAGAAGAAAATAACACCTTTTGAGACAGCATGGATGGACTTGGAGATTGTTATGCTAAGTGACATAAGCCAGGCAGAGAGAGACAAATATCATATGCTCTCATTTATATGTGAAATCTACTGAACAAAGTGAACTGAGGAATGGAATAGGGACAGAGGCAGGGTCACAAAGAGCAGAGGGACAGCTTCAGAGGGAAGTGGGATAAGGGGTCGGGGTCAGAGAAGGTGAAGGGATTAGTAAAATTGTATATACATAACACATAGATACAGATAACAGGACAGCAAATCCCAGAAAAAAAGGGTGAGGGAGCCAGAGAAGGGAAAAGGCAGTGTAATGGGGGCAAAATGTTGGGGGGTGAGGGTGTTATATTGAGTGGGACACTTGAATCCATGTTAAACAATAAATTTTAAAAAATTAATAAAAAATTATTTTAAAAAAAGAGGACATACATGTGGCCAATAGAGAAATGAAGAGATGACCAACATCACTAATCATCAGAGAAATAACAAATTAAAACCACAATGACATATCATCTCACATCTGTCAGAATGGCTATTATCAATAAATCAACAAACAACAAGGGTTGAAAAGGGAACCCTACTGCACTGTTAGTGGAAGTGCAGAATGGTGAAGCCACTGCGGTAAGCAGTACAGTGGTACCTTGAGATACGAACAGACCAACATACAAATTTTTTAAGATATGCAGCTGCGACTTGGTCCATATTTTTGTTCAAGATCCGAGGGAAATTTCGAAATACGAGTTGTGATTCAGGAAGCTGCTGCTAGTTGGTGCGTTGGTGCACGGATCCAGTATCGGCAGTTTGATATATGAGTTGACTGACTTACGAGCTTGGTTACGGAACAAATTAAATTTGTATCTCAAGGTACCACTGTATAATGTTACCTCAAAAAGTGAAATATAAAACTGCCTTATAAGCCAGCAATTCCACTTCTTGGAATTTATTTGAAGAAATCCAAAACACAAATTTGAAAGAATACATGCACCCATACATTCATTACAGCATTATTTACACTAGCCAAGATTTGGAAGCAGCCCAGGTGTCTAGCAGTTAGTTGATAAGTAGATTAAAAAGCTGTGGTACATTTACACAATGGAATACTATTCAGACATAAAAAAGAAAGAAAATCTTATCTTTTGTGACAGAATAGATGGTACCTAGAGGGCATTATACTAAGTTAAATAAGTCAGTCAGAGAAAGACAAGAACTATATGATTTCACTCATGTGGATGGAATCTAATGAACAAAATGGCTAACAAACAAAATAGAGACAGAAACATAGACATAGAGCAGGCTGACAGCTGAGGAAGGTGTGCTGGGTGAGGGGGGTAGAGGGATTGAGCAAAAACAGAAAGAAAGAAAAGAAAAAAAATCTCATGGACACAGACAACAGTGAGGTAATTGCCAGGGTAGGAAAGCAGGTGGGGGAGGGTATAGGGTATAAATGGCGATGGATGGAGGCTTGACTTGAGGTGGTAAACACACAATATTGTGCACAAGATGTGTTGTAGAATTGTGCACCTGAAACCTATGTAATTTTATTATCCAGTGTCACCAATAAATTAATTTAAAATAAAATAAAATAAAAATAAAATTATACAGGGGGGCAAAATTAGGCTCAGTAGTTTTATTTAACTCCTCAGATTTTATGTGAACATTGTAATTTAGATTATTAGACCTCGTTCAAACTCTATATAAGATTAAATGAAATAATCAAAAACAGGAAAATGTTCAGATACGACATCTGACTGTTAAAAAATTTTAATTGTTACAGAAAATGAGCTGGGGAGGGTGAGTTCTGGACTTTTATGATTTTTGTGAATGTGTACACAGTCCTGCTTTGAGAAATGGCTATTTATATTATAGCTTTGATAACTATCTTTCAGTTTGAAGAGAAGTGAATATTACTTTGGACAGCCAGATGTTGTTTTGCAGTAAACACATATGTATGATTATTCATTTGGCATTGTCAATGTACCTTTGACCATAGATGAGCTGAAACAAAACGTGAAACCAGTGAATCTAATAGGAAGTGCATTTATGAACTGAAAAGCAAGATAGGAAACTCCTGAATGTTTCAAATAGTCTACCCTGGCACAGTGTTGGAGAGCTCTTCCCTCTTGTCTTTCAATTGGTAGCATAAATTCTCTCTCTCTCTCTCTCTCTCTCTAAAGCAATTGTACATTTTGGGGCATATATACTGCTCACAAAATTTAGGGGATTTTTATTGCTTCAAATTCATTTTGTAATATCCCCTAATTTTTGTGAGCAGTGTACTATTAGCAATGTCCAGTAAAATTGGCATTTCTGTAATTATACCTACAAAGAAGCGTAAGTCACGGTCATTCTCCTTAATGAACTTTAAGTCTTGCAAGGAAAGATATTATAAACATACTAATAACTTGATGTAGCGATACTTGCTAATTCTATTGAGAGTGGCACAAAGAAATTGCTCAGAGAACACCATTACTTCTATGTCTAACGCCCCAGGGTGTGATTCCGCTTCTCACAGGGCATCAATTCTAACTTTGTTCTACTCCACATTCTCAGATGACAGGACTAGAAGTCTACTCCCATTGAGATCTCACTACAGCTTTGCTACATGAACAACAACAACACAAAGTTTATTCTGATGACCCAAGATCCTATTTGGCTTGGCTAACCTGTTCTTGCTTCCCTTAGGAAGATAACTGAAGTCAGAGAAGTTGCATGCAGTGAATTAAAGGTTTGAACTAGGAAATTCTTCAGATTCAGGGGCATGTGTAGTCTTTCATGTACGAGGTTCTCATTTTAAACTACCTCAGGCTACCCAGCTTTACTGGTTTATAGTTAATTAGGATTGAGATTTTTATTGAAAATTTGAATACTTACAAGCTTTTTCGTATGCATTTCAGATCATGTTGGCTGAAGCAAATAATTGTAACAGCACTCAAGAAATGAATGAATACCACTGGGAAGAGCTTCAGCCACCCCTGCCCCTGACAACCTGTAAGTAAATCCTGCTGTGTTCCCTGTTCACAGAAATATCTTTCTGACATCACTTGTGATAGCTGAAAGACTTCTTTACTATCAGCTAACAAAATCCCAATACAATTTCTTCACTTTTTAACCAAGTCTCAAAATCCCTTAAGAAAGTTTCTGCTCTCTGCTGTTAGACTTTTATACTAGAATTAAATCTGTTGTACCATTTAGAGGCTTAGTTTTTATACGTGTGTACAAGTACCATTGTGATAAATGAACATCAATTGGGCTAAAGGTTTACAGAGGAAATTTATATTAATTATGGCAAAAAAGAGAGAATACATTTGTCTTCAGAGTGATTCAATTAAATTATACCATTGTACATTCAAAGCATTTGACAAATATAGAATTTAGTAAAGAAATATCTTTATTCTTATTTTAAGAAAGAAAAAGCCTAAAAGATCTATTTGAGTCTATTAAATATGTCAATGAGTAGCTTCCAATGAAGGAAGACTTTCATCATTACTAATGGTCAAGAAAAAAAGATAAAATCCAGTCTAACCTACTCAGAACTGAATTCATCAATAAGATTTTCCTGATATAGAAGAGGAGAGAGCCCTAACTGTTTGGTCCAGGGACGCTTTTTATAAACTACCAAATCTTTTCTATCTCTTACTTTGCAATATGTTGCTTATATACTGTTTATGAAAACATTTTACATTTAAAATGCACAAAGTGGAAATACTTCTGTTGTATTTGAAAATATTTGGAAGCTACATAAATTCTCCTGCTATCTCAGCCAACAAATCATAATCTCATGCCAAGGTAATGGTATGGTTTGTAAAATCATAGTTCATAGTACATTCATTTAAAAATGCTACAATAATAAGATTCATAAGAAAGCTTTAAATTTCCCTAAATATGAGTGTAAGCTAGATATTTTACCTCTCAGGAGCTGATATAAATAAGACCCTACAAAAATTTTTTTCTGATTTTCAAACTGATATTTTTACCTTCTTTTGAAAGTCCCTTTATTTATAAGTTTATTTGCATGCTATAATAAACTTTTAAATACTAATTAATTAAAAATTATAATATAATTTGTTTAACATTACTATGTTATATAGATATTGCTGAATATGTTAATTTTGTTTCATCTTCTTAAAAATAATCTCAATTGTATCTATAAATACTTTTTCTTTTCTATTTACTTAACTCTTAATATCTCAGCTGAGAAGCAGCCTCTACAGATTTACCAAAATGGGTATCTAAATATCACTGCACATTAACTTAATAGAGAGAATTTTCCACCTGAGGAGATGCCTTTTTTCACTAACTTGACACTTCACCTCTGAGATTTATACGTTCTTGACTAAAACTGGAAATAATTGTTTTGTAGACTCTAAGAGAAAAATCTTGATTCTCTAGTTGTGTGAGAAGTGACAATTTTCTCATTGTTTACAGATTCTGTCTGAAACAGAAATCTAAAGGCTAAGATTTTGATTGGTTCAGCTTCTTCTAACTAATGACAATTGAATTTTATAAGTGCCTACAACATTTAGCCAGTCAAAACACACCTATGGTCAGTCATTGCCAAGAACTAAGTTATGCACCTATAAGTAGCAGGTTTAAAACAGAAAAGCTAGTAAATAAAATAGTTATATTTTTATGAATTTTTTAATCCAGAATTAAACCTAACCTTAAAATGAGTTTTTCAGAAGACTTTCCAGCACAGTGGAGTTCCACAATATGATGTGGGGTTCTTTTCTCTAGACTAGAGCAGTATGGTAATTTGTCTTTCTATTGATATTTATAGTAAGAATTTCATTTGGTCATTACATTAAAATTCTAAGAATCAGATTGTCTTAAATGTTCAGGCACCATGGGGTTCCTGGTATTATTTCAACATCAAAAACCTGAATCCCTATTCATGACTCAAGAAATACCATGACATCTCAAACTATAAAGGGCTCTTTCCAACAGCCAGAACTGCTGTTGTCACAATACTGGGATTTTCAGTGGTCAAGGTAATGCCCCTCTGGCTTTGTTTGAGACTATTTCTGCAAATACATCCAATGACCATAAGTTGCATTGCAATAAAGTATTTTGATATCTGCTAACAGTGAAGAGAGACCTGAAGCAAATTACAGTAGAAGTAGATCTATTCTTGAGGGAGAATTATTATAATTTATAGTTTTTCTTTCTTTAAAATGTTAAGTATCTGTTGATCAGTGAGTAATAGAATCTTATAAAGATTATTGTAATTTTAGATGGTGGGTAATATAAGGATTTCTTTTTGTCTTTTTCTTTGTTTGTTTTAGTTTCCTTTTGCCTCCATTTCTTTCTTTCACCCATGACAAAATTTTAAAAAAAGGAATGTTGTTATGCCCTCATTATGGGACTTCTTTCTAGCATTACTTGACATGTGATCATGAAAAGTAGACTCAGCTGATAGGGAGAATTCAGGATCTAGAGTCAGACTACCTGGATATGTCTTATTTTTTTCATTAATTTTCCTCATGAACAGGGAAAATTCATTGTACCCCTTTCCAAGCCCTTTCACCTCATCCAAAAAAAAAAAATGAGTATGTTGAAAAGGATAATCCTTAAGGTCTCTCCAAGTGTAAAACCCTTTGATTTTATTAACCCAAGAACTGCTGCTATGTATGGGTTAGCTTTATTAGGAGAAATGTCAGAAACTGTATAGGACATAAAGGCTCATTTACTGGAAGATAAGTGAGATCTCATTATTAGTATTGACCTCTCTACTGATAGCCTTGATCCATATTTATATTCCTATGTCTTGAGGTTCAATGTCATTGAACTCTTTTGGTAAGTGTAGTGATTATGACCATAGCCTTTGTAGTCAGACTTGGGCTTGAATTCTGAACTAGGTATTTAATATCTCTGAGATTATAACTATTTTGGCCTTTTTTGTAAATTAAGAATAATTTCTACTCCATAGTCATTTTACTGTGTATTACATAAACACATTTAAAGCATCTAGCACAGTGCATGGCATAAAATATAAATTCCAAAGGAGAATTATAATTGTTACTGCTTTTACTAATGTTTTTTATTTATTCCTGAAAGCAGAATTTGAACAGAAAATAAGGAGTGTGAATATAAAAATGCTGAATATAGAGAAGGGTGCAATCAAAGGACAAAACATTTATAAAATGTAAAAACTTAATCTGTTCCAAAACATTTTCTAAATCAGGAATGGCAAATGCCATGCTAACACTCTCTTCCAGACCCCTTGGTGAATATCATTAATTATCATACTTCCAAAGAGCTTGGGCATGACCTCAGAATTCTCCTAATCTTAGTAGTCAGATAAGCAGTACCCATTGATTCATGCAGCATTTAAGACAAAATATAATTTGCCATCTCTGGTCCAGGACTATCCTTACTCTAGAGCAGTGGTTCTCAAAGTGTGCACCAGGGTGCACTGGTGTGCCCTAGAAGATTTCCAGGGGTGCCCTATGGTATTCCAGAGAAATGTGTGCCTGTTGGGGACCAAAAAACCAACAAGGTTTTTGGAGTTTAGATTTTGGGGGGACAAAGGTGTAAGGAATTGGCTGTAAATTGACAATCTGCCTAACCCCCCACCTCACTTGCCTGATTAGGTTGCAAAAAGCTGTTAAGCTGTGGTGCTGGATTGTTTACACCACCCCCCCATGTTCCCCAGAAAGACTGTTGCCAAGTTTCTTTTATCTTTTGTTTCGTATAAAGTTAAGATTTGCTAATGGCCTCACTTTGCCCTATAAATAAAGCAAAATGTGGTTTTTGGGCATGGTTTGTTCTTGCCAGCAACAATTACAGGGACCTCTTGACCCCATGTTTTCTTAATTTCACTTATTTTCTTAATTCTGCACTGTTCCTACTCAGGACCTAGAATTACTAGCTGCGCTGGTTCGTGGCATGTGCCCAGATATAAAAATAAATATAGTTACTCTATTATACCATTTCATTATGGCAATACCACTCTGTTTGTTAACACATCATTATTATATTTATTATTAACACATCATTATATTATTTTTAGATAAATACACCCAAATAAAATGGATAGATTTCTCAAAAAGAAGCGTGATATTGAAGAATCTGATTCTGATGAGATTGAGTGCGTTCAGGGTGGTATGGCCGTAGACAAGAATCTGATTCTGGAAGTGACCAAAAGTTAAATGCAAGTAAGAAAGCAAAAATCATGGCCTACTTGCAAATATAATAAAAGTATTTAAGCTTTGGTTTCACTTGGACCGAAAGTGAAATCATCCTTTACTGCTATGTTTAGTATGTGGATGTAAAATGGCAAATGAATCATTGCTTCCTAGTAAATTGAGTAAACATTTTTAAACTATACACTCTAATTTACAAGATAAATCTGTAAGTTTTTTCAAGAGATTAAATAGCAAACTAAAGTGGCAAATTCTTTTAAAAGTATAACTGTTTCTGATAAAGCTCAAATCACTTTTTATCAAGTCTCAGAACTGATAGCAAAAAATATGAAAGCTCATACTTTAGGTGAATCTTTTATTTTGCCTGCATGCAAAAAAAAAAGAAAAGAAAAGAAAAGAAAAGAAAAGAAAAGAAAAGAAAAGAAAAGAAAAGAAAAGAAAAAAAGGTCATGACAATGCTAGGAAATGAAGCAGCAATGAAAATAAGCAAGATTCCTCTGTCCAATAATACAGTTCACAGGTGTACTATAAAAATGTCTTCTGATATCGATAAAAATGTATGCAGTAATAAGCTTCAGTATTCAAATTTTGCATTGCAAGTTGATGAGTCAACAGACATTACCAACACAGCGCAACTCATAGCATTTGTTCATTTTATTAATGAAGATTAAATAGTAAATTGGTTTCTATTTTGCAAAGGATTAGGTGTGTCTACAAAAGGTGAAGACTTTTTAACATTCTGAATAACTGTCTTGATAAATGGCAGTTAACATGGAAGTCGTGTGTAGGCATTTGTACAGATGGCGCCCCTTCCATGGTAGGCTGTGTTAAGGGTCTTACATCTTTTGTAAAAAAACAAAATGAGAATATTATTGTAACTCACTGCTTTCTTCATAGGAAGACCTTGATGGCAAAAACATTGGGAGAAAATTTAAAAGAAGTTTTAGATTAAGTTGCTCAGATGGTAAACTTTATTAAAATGAGACCTGTCATATCATGTTTATTCGAAAAGCTTTGTATTGATATGGATTCACAACACAGATGCTTTTACACACTGAGATGAGGTGGTTGTCAAGGGGAAAAGTACTTACCTGTGTACACAACCTACAACAAGAACATCTTGCATTTTTTGAAGATATGAAACAGTTACATTTTTGTAACCTCCTTCGGTGTGAATTGAGATTGACAGGTTACAGTATTTGGCTGATATATTTCAGCAGCTCAATATTTTGAATACTAACATGCAAGGGAAATAAGAAAATATTCTCATATCCACTGACAAAAAAAAAGTGTTTCAGAGAAAATTACAGATTTGGAAAAGAAAAGCTGTTGAAGGTAATTTGGAAATGTTTCCATTGGTAAATAACATTTGCATAAATAAAACACTTACAATAATAGTTAAACATTTAAAAAGTTTAGAAGAAAAATTGGGTTCTTATTTTCCATCACTTAACACTGAACAATATGATTGGATTAGAAGCCCATTCATGGAAGCTTCAAGTGATTTTGGTTTAACATTAACAGAAGATAAAGAATGGCAGCTATATCCACTGATCGATGATTGATGATTAAACATAAGGAATTGTCTCTTGAAGCCTTTTGGGTTTCTATAAAAGAAGAATATGTGGCAATATCTAAAAAACGCTTTGAACATTTTACTACAATTTTCAACATCCTGTTTATGTGAATTAGAATTTTCTTCCCTCAAAACAATTATGAGGGAGATGACATCAGAGTAATGGCGGAGTAGGAAGCGATACCGATAAATCTCCCCCAAAACTCAACAAGATCTTCAACCAGAAACAGAAAAACCTATACTTGGAGCTTCCAGATTCTTCGCAATACACCCAAAGGTATGATTGAGTGAAAAATTGGCTAAATATATAACCAAACCCCGAAGGAAATAGGGAGTAAGAAATGCTCCGCCTTCCTCACTAACCTAAACAGGGCGGCTTTCTCTGGTAACTGTGAATATAGAAACTGAGGCGGGCAAAGGGGGTGAATAGATCCAGGCCGCCGCAGCAAAAACGGCCGAACCAGGCTGTGGCTCAGAGATCCAAGCCGAGGAAAATCTGATCCTGTGGCAACCCGGGCAATACAAGCTAACACTCGCGCCAAACCCAAACAAAGAAAGACAAGCAGAGCGGCCATTTTACCCGGTCTCCTGGTCGGTGCGCAGTTAGTGGAAGAGAGATTTCTTCCTAAGCCGCGGAAGTGGGTGCCCGTGTTGCCCCACGGAGAGGCAGGGTCAGAGGCCTTTCTGTGGGCTGAGGGCAGAGTCTCTGGGCAGCCCCAGCGCCCTGGGAAAGCCACGCATGGGAGGGAGTGAGAACTAATCCCAACGGTGGAGATTTTCCGTGCTGGAGGCTGTTTCACTCAGAGGGAACCGCGGCCGGCCTCATATCCTGGTTTGCGTGCGCAGATAAGGAGTGAGCAATTCCTCCGAGTGCCTCGGCAGTGCGCGCCCGTGTTATGGCACAGAGGGGCAGAGTCAGGGGCCTTTGTGTGGGCCAAAGCGGAATCTCGGGCCGCCCCAGCGCCTTGCAAAAGCCGCACACGGGGACGGAGCGAGACTCAGTTCCAACGCTGCAACTTTTCCCTGCGGTTGGGGGTTTCACTCAGAGCGTGAGACTGCTGGCCGGATATCCTGGTTGCAGACAGTGAGTGAGAGTTTCCTCCAAGCGCCCCGGAAGTGGGCGCCCGCTTGTGTTACCGGATAGAGTGGCAGAGCCAGAGGTCTTCGAGTGGGCGGAAAGCCCGCCAGATTATGCTAGCAGCTCTGACTGACTGAGCCTTACCCAGAGCCCTGTGCTGAGTGGAAATAGAGTGGGGAGTTGCCAGCAATTTGAGCCTCTTACTATCCAGGCAGAGGCAGCAGCAACCCCATACCTGGACTATCAGGCTACTAATTGAGGAAGGAAAGACTAGGAGAAAGGCTCCAGGAACACGGACTCTCTCACTGTCGGAGCCTATAAATGCAAATGAGCCTCGACTCCCAACGAGAATAAAGCACAATAGATGACATTGCCATAGAGACTTATCAACTGCAAACCTCTACCTGAGCGTGCCAAAGGGGCAGAACCCGGGGTACAGAGTCACCGACCAGGAAGAGGGAGAGAAAAGAAAAAGCAAGAAGATAACCTCTCAAAATCAAGAATAATCTGCAGACTTTATAACCTATCCCATTTTATTATATTTGTTCGTTTGTTTCTCTTATCTTCATTCTTGAGACTTTTTTTTCCTCCTCCAATTTGGCCGATTAACTCTCTACCGGTCTTACTCTCTCCTCTCCTTGAACTACACTACCCATAAGTGTTACATCTCCCATTATCATTTCTCTTCTCTTCCTTTCTCTCTATGAGGGTTGCACTCCAAAACCCTTAACTCTCTCTCTCTCTCTCCTTTCTTTTTTCTTCTTTTAGTGGTTCCCTCTTTTTTTCTCTCTCTCTCTCTTTCTTTTCTCCCTCTATATTAGTTTCTTCCTTTCTCCTTTACATCTCCTCTCATTCAAACCTCAATAACAAACAAATTATCTTATCTGGGACTCAAACCTATGTTTGTGGCATTTTGGGGGTTTTTTACTTCACCTTTTTAACTCACTAGCAGTGCTCCCATCCCTGGCTCTCCATATTATCTAGTTCTTGTTCCACTAAATACAATAGTAAGTTTTTAATTTGTCCCCCCATTTTTCCATTTTCCTCTTATTCCTCTCATCATAACTCTTAGAAAACCAACACCTAAAAGCAAATCATTTTATTCTTGACCCAAATTTTTTCCTTATTTGCTTTTTGTGGGTCCATACGCTCTTTTTTTTTTCTTTTTTCTTTTTTTTTTTCCTTTTTTTTTTTTTTTTTCTTTCTCTCTTTTTTGCCCCTTTATTACTTTTCCCCAATTCAGGCCCTCCATCACAGGCATTGTTTGTTATAACTCACAGTCCACCACAAGATTTTCTCAAGAAAGAGGGGAGAGGAGAGGAGAGGAAAAAAAGAGGAGGGGAATAATTTCTTTTTTTTTTAAATTTTTATTTTATTTTATTTTTCTTTATTTCATTATTAATTTTTTTTTAAAAAAACAACTCTTTTCGATTTGTTATTTTTTTATTTTTTTTAACTTTTTATTCTTTATTAAATCTCATTAACACTATCAACAAAACCACCCTCAGATGCCATTAAGGAAGAGAAAATCGAATATCATGGATACAAAAGAAAGAGAGGTAACACAGCTAGATGAGGAAAAATCTATGGAGAAAAAATTTAATATATTGGAAACCTTGGAGCTAAATGACAGAGAATTCAAGATAGAAATCCTAAAAATCCTCCGAGATATACAAGAAAACACAGAAAGGCAATATAGGGAGCTCAGAAAACAACTCCATGAACACAAAGAATATATGTCCAAGGAAATTGAAACTATAAAAACAAATCAAACAGAGATGAAAAACTCAATTCACGAGCTGAAAAACGAAGTAACAAGCTTAGCTAATAGAACAGGTCAGATAGAAGAGAGGATTAGTGAAATAGAAGACAAGCAACTTGAGGCACAACAGAGAGAAGAAGAAAGAGACTCAAAAATTAAAAAAAATGAGATAGCCCTACAAGAATTATCTGACTCCATCAAAAAGAATAACATAAGAATAATAGGTATATCAGAGGGAGAAGAGAGAGAAAATGGAATGGAGAACATACTTAAACAAATAATTGATGAGAACTTCCCAAGCCTGTGGAAAGAACTAAAGCCTCAAGTTCAAGAAGCAAACAGAACTCCAAGTTTTCTTAACCCCAACAAACCTACTCCAAGGCATATCATAATGAAATTGACACAAACCAACAGCAAAGAAAAAATTCTCAAGGCAGCCAGGGAAAAGAAGAATACAACATATAAAGGAAGGCCCATTAGATTATCATCAGATTTCTCAGCAGAAACTCTACAAGCTAGAAGAGAGTGGACCCCAATATTTAAAGTCCTGAAAGAGAGGAACTTTCAGCCACGAATACTATACCCATCAAAGCTATCCTTCAAATACGAAGGAGAAATAAAAACATTCACAGATACAGAAAAGATGAGGGAATTTATCATCAGAAAACCCCCACTCCAGGAATTACTAAAGGGGGTTCTCCAATCAGATACAAAGAACAAAAAAAAACAGAGCCACAAGTAAAAGCTCCAAGAAGAACACAATAAAACCAAATTTAAACTGTGACAACAACAAAAAGAAAGAGGGGGAGAAGACGGAGATTAACAGTAGCAAAGGACGATGGAGTGCAAAAGTACTCACAAAATAGTTCGCTACAATGAACAGGGTAGGGACCCTTTTCATTACTCAAAGGTAACCACCATTGAAAAAACCACCACAGAAGCACATGAGATAAAAAAGATAGCAACAGAGGAAAGATGTATGGAATACAACCAAATAAAAACAAAAGATAGAAAAACGAAAGAGAAGGATCAAACAAGACACAAAACTAACATAAAGCAAGATATAAAATGGCAATAGGGAACTCACAAGTATCAATAATTACACTAAATGTAAATGGATTAAACTCACCAATAAAAAGGCACAGAGTAGCAGAATGGATTAAAAAAGAAAATCCAACTGTATGCTGCCTACAGGAAACTCATCTAAGTAACAAGGATAAAAACAAATTCGAAGTGAAAGGCTGGAAAACAATACTCCAAGCAAATAACATCCAAAAAAAAGCAGGTGTAGCAATACTCATATCGGATAATGCTGACTACAAGACAGGAAAAGTACTTAGAGACAAAAATGGCCATTTCATAATGGCTAAGGGGACACTGAATCAAGAAGACATAACAATTCTTAATATATATGCACCAAACCAAGGAGCACCAAAATATATAAGACAGCTACTTATTGATCTTAAAACAAAAACTGACAAAAATACCATCATACTTGGAAACCTCAATACACCGCTGACGGCTCTAGATCGGTCATCCAAACAGAGAATCAACAAAGACATAGTGGCCTTAAACAAAACACTAGAGCACCTGGATATGATAGACATCTACAGGACATTTCATCCCAAAGTGACTGAGTATACATTTTTCTCCAGTGTACATGGATCATTCTCAAGAATTGACCATATGTTGGGCCACAAAAACAATATCAGCAAATTCAGAAAAATTGAAGTTGTACCAAGCATATTTTCTGATCATAAAGCCTTGAAACTAGAATTCAACTGCAAAAAAGAGGAAAAAAATCCCACAAAAATGTGGAAACTAAACAACATACTTTTAAAAAATGAATGGGTCAAAGAAGAAATAAGTGCAGAGATCAAAAGATATATACAGACTAATGAAAATGACAATACGACATATCAGAATCTATGGGATGCAGCAAAAGTAGTGATAAGAGGGAAGTTCATATCGCTTCAGGCATATATGAACAAACAAGAGAGAGCACAAGTGAACCACTTAACTTCCCACCTTAAGGAACTAGAAAAAGAAGAACAAAGACAACCCAAAACCAGCCGAAGAAAGGAGATAATAAAAATCAGAGCAGAAATAAATGAATTAGAGAACAGAAAAACTATAGAAAAAATTAATAGAACAAGGAGCTGGTTCTTTGAAAAGATCAACAAAATTGACAAACCCTTGGCAAGACTTACCAAGGAAAAAAGAGAAAGGACTCATATAAACAAAATCCAAAATGAAAGAGGAGAAATCACCACGGACACCGTAGATATACAAAGAATTATTGTAGAATACTATGAAAAACTTTATGCCACTAAATTCAATAACCTAGAAGAAATGGATAAATTCCTAGAACAATACAACCTTCCTAGACTGAGTCAAGAAGAAGCAGAAAGCCTAAACAGACCTATCAGTAGAGAAGAAATAGAAAAAACCATTAAAAACCTCCCCAAAAATAAAAGTCCAGGCCCTGACGGCTATACCAGCGAATTTTATCAAACATTCAAAGAAGACTTGGTTCCTATTCTACTCAAAGTCTTCCAAAAAATTGAAGAAGAAGCAATACTTCCAAACACATTTTATGAGGCCAACATAACCCTCATACCAAAACCAGGCAAGGATGGCACAAAAAAAGAAAACTACAGACCAATATCTCTAATGAATACAGAAGCTAAAATACTAAACAAAATACTAGCAAATCGAATACAACAACATATTAAAAAAATAATACATCATGATCAAGTGGGATTCATCCCAGAATCTCAAGGATGGTTCAACATACGTAAAACGGTTAATGTAATACACCATATCAACAAAACAAAGAACAAAAACCACATGATCTTATCAATAGACGCAGAAAAGGCTTTCGATAAAATACAACACAATTTTATGTTTAAGACTCTCAACAAAATGGGTATAGAAGGAAAATATCTCAACATGATAAAGGCCATATATGATAAACCATCAGCTAACATCATATTAAATGGCACTAAACTGAAGGCTTTCCCCCTTAAATCAGGAACAAGACAGGGTTGTCCACTCTCTCCACTCTTATTTAATGTGGTACTAGAGGTTCTAGCCAGAGCAATCAGACAAGACAAAGAAATAAAAGGCATCCATATCGGAAAAGAAGAAGTAAAGGTATCACTTTTTGCAGATGATATGATCCTATACATCGAAAACCCCAAAGAATCCACAAAAAGACTACTAGAAACAATAAGCCAATACAGTAAGGTCGCAGGATACAAAATTAACATACAGAAGTCAATAGCCTTTCTATATGCCAACAATGAAACAACTGAGAAGGAACTCAAAAGAATAATCCCCTTCACGATTGCAACAAAAAAAATAAAATACTTAGGAATAAACATAACAAAGAATGTAAAGGACTTATATAGTGAAAACTATAAACCATTGTTAAGGGAAATCGAAAAAGATATAATGAGATGGAAGAATATACCTTGTTCTTGGCTAGGAAGAATAAATATAATCAAGATGGCTATATTACCCAAAGCAATATACAAATTTAATGCAATTCCCATCAAAATTCCAATGACATTTTTTAAAGAAATAGAGCAAAAAATCATCAGATTTATATGGAACTATAAAAAACCCCGAATAGCCAAAGCAATCCTAAAGAAAAAGAATGAAGCTGGGGGCATAACAATACCTGACTTCAAACTCTATTATAGGGCCACGACCATCAAAACAGCATGGTATTGGCAGAAAAATAGACACTCAGACCAATGGAACAGAATAGAAAGTCCAGAAATAAAACCACATATATATAGTCAAATAATTTTTGATAAAGGGGCCAACAACACACAATGGAGAAAAGAAAGCCTCTTCAATAAATGGTGCTGGGAAAACTGGAAAGCCACATGCAAAAGAATGAAACTGGACTACAGTCTCTTCCCCTGTACAAAAATTAACTCAAAATGGATCAAAGATCTAAACATAAGACCTGAAACAATTAAGTACATAGAAGAAGACATAGGTACTCAACTCATGGACCTGGGTTTTAAAGAGCATTTTATGAATTTGACTCCAATGGCAAGAGAAGTCAAGGCAAAAATTAATGAATGGGACTACATCAGACTAAGAAGTTTTTGCTCAGCAAGGGAAACTGATAACAAAGTAAACAGAAAGCCACCTAAATGGGAAATGATATTTTCAAACAACAGCTCAGATAAGGGCCTAATATCCAAAATATACAAAGAACTCATAAAACTCAACAACAAACAAACAAACAATCCCATAAAAAAATGGGAAGAGGATATGAACAGACACTTCTCCCAGGAAGAAATACAGATGGCCAACAGATATATGAAAAGATGCTCATCTTCTTTAGCTATTAGAGAAATGCAAATCAAAACGGCAATGAGATACCACCTCACACCTGTTCGATTAGCTGTTATTAGCAAGTCAGGTAATAGCAAATGTTGGAGAGGCTGTGGAGAAAAAGGAACCCTCATGCACTGTTGGTGGGAATGTAAAGTAGTACAACCATTATGGAAGAAAGTATGGTGGTTCCTCAAAAAACTGAAAATAGAACTACCTTATGACCCAGCAATCCCTCTACTGGGTATATATCCCCAAAACTCAGAAACATTGATACGTAAAGACACATGCAGCCCCATGTTTATTGCAGCATTGTTCACAGTGGCCAGGACATGGAAACAACCAAAAAGCCCATCAATAGATGACTGGATAAAGAAGATGTGGCACATATACACTATGGAATACTACTCAGCCATAAGAAATGATGACATCGGAACATTTACAGCAAAATGGTGGGATCTTGATAACATGATACGAAGCGAAATAAGTAAATCAGAAAAAAACAGGAACTGTATTATTCCATACGTAGGTGGGACATAATAGTGAAACTAAGAGACATTGATAAGAGTGTGGTGGTTACGGGGGGGAGGGGGGAATGGGAGAGGGATAGGGGGTAGGAGGGTCACAAAGAAAACAAGATAGAAGGTGACAGAGGACAATCTGACTTTGGGTGGTGGGTATGCAACATAATTGAACGACAAGATAACCTGGACTTGTTATCTTTGAATGTATGTATCCTGATTTATTGATGTCACCCCATTAAAAAAATAAAATTATAAAAAAAAAAAAAAAAAAACCAATTATGAGTAAAAAGAGAGGAATTCTTCAATGTATTGTCACAGAAATGAGAGTTTGCCTTTCAAATAAATGCCCAAACATTGAGGAAATCACTAGGACACATCAGGTTCATGTTTCTCATAAATACAAGAATGAAAAACTTAACACATTCACGCTGGGACCTGCCGAATTTACTAAATCTTACTAAGAATGTATCTATATATATTGATATATATAATAAGATAACATTTTTGTCATTTTTTATTATTTAATCCCTTTTTTATGAATTCTATAAAGCATAACTAAAAAAATATAACATAAAATGTTTTTTTAATGTCAGAATAAATTTAATTTTGTCATATTTATTTTGTTTAATTACCATAAAAGCACACTTGGACTTTATATTTTTTCTTTAATATTTGACTTATTATAACATGTTTCTCAGAAATTTGTATATAGCGCACCTATAATTATTTGTAGGATTTTAAATGCACCCCGACTTCAAAAAGTTTGAGAACCACTCACCTAGAGCCTTTAAAAAAATTAGATGAAAAATGTACTCATACTGGGGATTAAAAACTCACAAAATAAATTTAAAAGTTAAGTTAAATTCATAGGTATTATAATTGCCTGCTCTTTTTTATTATTGAATCTCCAGAATTCTTTCATCAGCAAATAACTCAAATTAGTTGCACAACCAGTCTTTTAGTTAACACACAAAAATTACACAATAGGACATTCTGAGTTAAGTTTATTGATCCAACAAAAACATTAAAAACCTATTTTGTACAAGCCATTGTGAGTTTGAAACTATATATAAAAAAAGAATCTCCAATAGACTTCATGGGAGAAGCTGTTTGGAATCCTGGATGTCATTTTTTAGAAAGGAAGAAAAGAGAGAGATGGCTGCAGATATTTCTAGAGAACTACAAAAATCAAAATGGACAATACTACAAATATTTTGTGTTTGCATAATAAGTCCAGAACACATCTCAGCATCCCACTTACCTGAACAACCCTAGACCAATGCTCACAATTGAGTGTGGTACAGAATGTTCCCTCAGAGGCTCTCTCAGAAAGGTAAAGCACTACTACAATAAGAAAGTGTCATAATTGAATAAAATAAATGGTAATTTGAGGTATCACAGTTTGTAAGAAAAATATGAATCCAGTTTAACCTGTTTACCCTCTCTTTTGAAACAAAAAGTATATCTTCTTAAACATCATTGATTTTTCACCCTTGTTAATAAAGTTTCAATTTGCAAAGAATGTTACATCTTGTATTTTATTTCCTATTACATGTTATATAAGTGAGTTAATAACATATTTAGTATTTTGAAATATCTTTTAGTGGTTTTAAAATAGACTTTATTACAGTTGATTAGATGTAATTATCTAAAAAGACACTTGCCTTTGTTTTATATAATTGCAAGTAGAAATTTACCAAAATTGAAATTGTTTTAATAGTTGAAGACTGATTACAATGTATTTTATTTTCTTTTCCAAAATTAATTGAAGGTTATCTACACAGTAAATCAAATCCTGATTTTTTGACAGTGCATTTGATAAGAACATTTTTAATGAAAGTATTTTAGAATAATGACCATGGGCATGTCCAATTTTGGTAGCAGCTGTAATGTGATTGAGGTTGGTCAGGTGATAAAAAGATGTGAACACATCACGTCCATTTTGCTAGCGTTAGGTCAACATTTGTTATACTAATGAATGTTCTGGTGTATAATTTCAAGTGTAATAAATTCTGTGTGAAAAAAAATTCTACTTTTCTAAACCTGTTTTTTTTTAAACAGAGTATCAGTTAGATCTTAGAACTCTTCGTTACTTCATAGCTTAACTCTTTTGACAATTTGTTGTAATTGGTTCTAATTACATGGATTTTATAGCTATGCAAAATCAAACAGAAATAATTAGAAATTTACCCAAGTTAGAGACCTCATTTTCTAGGATTATTTTCCTGGTTCACCATGTTCTTAACACACTGACTGCCACATTCAGTTTCTCAAATATTTTAACTGTTCTCTTATGGGCTTTATGGTTTCCTCTGCCTGACATACTTTTCCTTGCATAATGGCACAACAGGTTCATTCCTAGCTCTAAGGACTTATCTTGACTCTCATCTCTGCCTTTGACCACACTATTTGAATCAGCCCACCAACCCACTCCATTTCTATATAGTATCATTCTGCATGCTGTCTTCAGAGCTAGCTTTTACTCCCTGCTACAGGCTGTTGTTTCCCCCCCAAATTTGTATGTTTAAGACCTAACTCCCAGTACTTCAGAATGTGATTATATTTTAGATGATGTTTTTAAAGAGGTAATTAAGGTAAAATCATACAAGTGAGCCCTAATCAAATATGACCTGTGTCCTTATAAAAAGAGATGATTAAGACACAAAAATACACAGAAGTGAGATCATGAGAAGATATCCTCAGAAGATAACCCTCTGCAAGCCAAGGAGAGAGACCCTCAAAAAAAACAACCCTGCCAGCCCTGGCCGGTTGGCTCAGCGGTAGAGCGTCGGCCTAGCGTGCGGAGGACCCAGGTTCGATTCCCAGCCAGGGCACACAGGAGAAGTGCCCATTTGCTTCTCCACCCCTCCGCCGCGCCTTCCTCTCTGTCTCTCTCTTCCCCTCCCGCAGCCAAGGGTCCATTGGAGCGGAGATGGCCCGGGCGCTGGGGATGGCTCTGTGGCCTCTGCCTCAGGCGCTAGAGTGGCTCTGGTCGCAACATGGCGACGCCCAGGATGGGCAGAGCATCGCCCCATGGTGGGCGTGCCGGGTGGATCCCGGTCGGGTGCATGCAGGAGTCTGTCTGACTGTCTCTCCCTGTTTCCAGCTTCAGAAAAAAACGATAAGGAAATTGATCACTTCTTATATAAGCTATTCAATCAGGGCTACTCTGCTATGGAAGCCCCAGCAAACCAATACATTATAATTGTCACTGATTTATTTTTTATAGCCCCACATCTAGAATATCACATCTCAAATACAAGGACTTTCTCTTATTTACAGTAACATTCCTAGTGACTGGCAACGTAACTGGAATTTACTGAGGTCTTAACAAATTATCTCTGGATGAAAAAATGTCAGTTAATGGCTGGCAAAGACAGAGTTTACATTTGTATTTGACTAATCTAAATCTGATTCTCTTCTTCTTTTCTCCATATGATTTCTTTAAACCAGGCTACACAATCAGCTGACTTTCAGTTACCCAGATAGAGGCATTTAAATACAAGAATTCAGAATTTAGAATGTGGAAAATGTATCCTAGTATCAAAAGGGAGCCACAGGTCCCTTGCTTGTGCAGGCTACCTGGAGGGAAACTTTATGTGAAAGTCCACACCACTGACTTCAGCCATAAAAAGCATGCCAAGAAATAAGCTGAAACAAATTAGGTGCTCCTAAACATAGCTGGTATGTTACCAAAAACTCAGAGATAATTGAAATAGAGCAGAGTGTCAGTGGATCCAGCTATGAGGAACTGGAAAGACAGAGGCAGGGGGAATGAGACGGTGTCTGAAATTGTTAACGCAGACATCATTTCTCTGAGGAAATTCTCCATAACCTCCTAGATTATTTCCTTCTAAAACTCCCTATGGAATTTTTATTATACTTCTTACCATACTATAGTCATGTTGTATATTTATACATATTTCTACCCCCACACTGTATTGTTCAGTTATCAAGTGTTAATTATCTTTGTATCTTTAGCACTTACCACAGTGTCTACTATATATTAAGTGTTCAAAACTGTTCAGAAGAACATGAAATTGATAGAGACAGCTAGTATATTTATATGACATAAAGTAACTAAAATTGCATTGGTCATTATTTACTAATTTCTTGTTTCTTATGGTACTTTTCTATTAATAGAGAGTCACTTTAGTTATGAATTATTTCACACACATATATTTTTGAAAGTATGCAGCTCAGATGTTACATTAATATAATTTGTGTTTATTCTCATTTAATAATCACTGAAATTCTTCAACCACAATAAATTTAAAATAATTAATTAACTTAAAAAAAAAAAGGTTTGAACTCAGTTTTGTCTAGGCAGAAGCCCAGGCAAATTTATACTGACTCTCAAGTAAGAGGATATAAATAAAGTAAACACTGATTTCTAAAAAAAAAATTAAAAATAATAAAAGCACATTTATTCTGATATTTTTTTTTTTTTTTTTTTTTTTTTTTTGCATTTTTCTGAAGCTGGAAACAGGAAGAGACAGTCAGACAGACTCCCGCATGCGCCCTACCAGGATCCACCTGGCACGCCCACCAGGGGGCGATGCTCTGCCCATCCTGGGCGTCGCCATGTTGCGACCAGAGCCACTCTAGCGCCTGAGGCAGAAGCCACAGAGCCATCCCCAGCACCCAGGCCACCTTTGCTCCAATGGAGCCTTGGCTGCAGGAGGGGAGGAGAGAGACAGAGAGGAAGGCGCAGCGGAGGGGTGGAGAAGCAAATGGGCGCTTCTCCTGTGTGCCCTGGCCAGGAATCGAACCCGGGTCCTCCGCACACTAGGCTGACGTTCTACTGCTGAGCCAACCGGCCAGGGCTATTCTGATATTTCATACTACATTTAAAAGCAATATTACATTATATTATAGACAAGTGTCTTAGATAAATACTTGAGTCCCTCAGTGATTGGTTACAATTTCAACTTCTAATTAGAGCAGACTCTACTCTCTGAATATTATATGTACAAGAAGTGAAAAAAATAAAATAAAACCTGGACCCTGGCCAGTGGCTCAGTGGATAGACCATCAGCTCAGCATATGAATGTCCTGGGTTCAATCCTCAGTCAAGGCACACGTGAGAAGTGACCATCTGCTTCTCCCCCCACCCTTTTTATTTTCTTTCTATCCCTATTCCCTTCCCACAACCTGTGGCTTAATTGGTTTTAGCATAATCCCAGGTGCTGAGGATAGCTCGGTTGATTCGAGGATCGTCCCCAGATGGGGTTTTCAGGTGGATACTGATTGGGGTGAATGCGGGAATCTGCCTCACTGTCTCCCCTCCTCTTACCTAAAAAATAAATAAATAAGAGAGAAAAAAGAAAAAGAAAACCTGGTGAACTAAAGTTGTAGTGAGAGAAAATTGTGCATACTAGATTATGCCTCAGGACATTTGAACCATTAGTCTTGGTATATGAAGAGAAAGCATACTGGGAGAAGCAACCTTGGTCCCTTGTAGTATCCTAGTCATTCTTTTCTTTATTAGCCTGTTTCATTGTTTTAGTAGCACTTATCAATATGTGAAATTATCTTTTTGATTTGTATGTGTTTGTTATTATTCTTTTCATTGCTCTCTGAGAGTAGAGAATCTTGTCTTTTGTTTCTTGCTGCATTATCACTTCAGAAATCTTTGCTGATTTTTTTCCTGATCTGTAAACTGTGATAATATATGTACTATCTAAGACAGGTGTGGCCAGTAGTTTTTGCCCCTGGGCCAGATTAGAAAGAAAATTTTTTCACAGGCTGGACAAAATATTAAAATTTAAAAAAATTAAATACAAAAACAATTTGTTTAAGTAAATAAAATTTTATTATATAATTTGTTTATGAATAAATAAATATAAGTGAGTGAAAAAATTTTAATATACAATATTATTTTAATAAAAATATATTTTAATAAAAATATAATCACATACTGTATAAATATCCAAACTATCACAATCAATCAAAACAATATTTAATTAATAGATGAGCTTGAAGGGGTTATATCACAAATAAAACAATTATTTCATTTAACAAACAGCCTGGACAAGTTTTTCAGTTATCAACTGCAGCTATTGTCTATGCTACAATGCCACTTGATTCAGCACACTAGACCATAAAAATAATGAATTGATTGACCTTGGGTGGGCACTAGCAAACTCCACCTAAAAGAATGTGGGTTTCACATCACCGTTAAATGTCAAACAGTTCATATTGAGTACAGACAAGTATAAAAGTTGTAAATCTTTATAATGGAATAAAAAAAAATAAGTATCACAAATCCATTGAACCAATTATTGGAAGTTAACCCTATAACAATCACACATGGAATTGTTTTCCACATATCACTATCTTTTTAAATATCTCGATTTTCAAAAATCAAAGATGCTTCTGCTTCTGAGTAGCTGAGATTTTAAAGTAGCAGAGAATATTAAAAATTTAATAGTGGGCCGCATAAACTCATTATGCGGGCCAGATCTGGCCTGTGAGCCATATGTTGGCCATGCCTGATCTAGGATCATTGAAATAATTACATTGAGTAATATATGTGATAAGCCCTTTAAAAGTATTCAAATGTTATATAGAGTTATTACTAGAATTATTAGTTTGATTCATTTGAAAAATAAGCATAATAATGCCTGACCAGGTGGTGGTGCAGTGGATAGAGTGTCAGACAGGGATGTAGAGGACTCAGGTTCAAGACCCCGAGGTCACTAGTTTGAGTGCGGGCTCATCTGGTTTGAGAAAAGCTCACCAGCTTGAACACAAGGTCGCTGGCTCGAGCAAGGGGTTACTCAATCTGTTGAAGGCCTGCGGTCAAGGCACATATGATAAAGCAATCAATGAACAATTAAGGTGTTGCAATGAAAAACTAATGATTGATGCTTCTAATCTCTCTGTGTTCCTGTCTTTCTGTCCCTATCAGTCCCTCTCTGTGACTCTCTGTCTCTGTAAAATAAAGAAAAGAAAAATAAGCATAATAAATGGGAGAAGTAAAGGCTACAAAATAGAGTGGGAAAAAAACTATAAAAAATATCAATGAAATCAGAGCTGTTTCTTTGAATATGTAAACAAGATTGACAAACTTCCAACCAGATTCATTAAAAGAGATAGGACCTAAATAAATAAAATCAGAAATGAAAGAGAAAAAGTAACAACTGACATCCTAGATATACAAAGGATTATAAGAACATATTAGAACTATATGACAACAAATTGAACAATCTAGAAGAAATAAATTTCTACAAATATACAATCTTCCAAATTCGGATCAAGAAGAAAAAGAAAATTTGAACAAAACAATTACAACAAACAAAATTAAAGTAATAATTTTTTAAAAATAAAAGCCCTGGACTAGATGGTTTCACGGGTCAATTTTCAAACATTCAAAAAAGAATTAACACTTTTTCTTCTCAAACAATTCCAAAAACTGTAAGAGGAAGAAAGATCTCACAAGCTCATTTTATGAAACCAGCATAATCTTAATTTTAAAACCAGCTAAAGATACTACAAAGGAAGAAAATAATAGGCAATATTCCTGAGACCTGAAGATGGCAGCAGAGTAGGCAGATGCACAGACGCCCAGCTCTTACCACCAAACTGGAATACAAATCAATTTAGGAAAAATCAGTGTGAAAAACCAACTCTGGACTACAAGAACAGCTGTCAAAAACCAAGGAGCAAAGAAGAAGCCACAATAAACCTGGTAGGGAGCGCCTGAATCTCCCCTGCTTACAGGAAGAGAGGGGGTGTGAGGCTGAGAGCCCAGAGGGAATCTCACACCAGGGAAAAGAGTAAAAAATACTGCTCACAGCCACTTCCCTGACGACCAGAGAGTGAGGTGTGTTGAAAATACCAGCTTATCTCCCAAGTGGAAAGAAAAGAGAACGGGGAAGACTGTGAGGGGGCTAAGGAATGCAGGAGACAACCTAAAAAAAGCTGACTCATCCATGCTGGAGGCAGCCATAGCTGGGGGAGGGACTGATCCTTCCTCCCAAAACAGTACTGAATTGCTTCCAGATGAGAAATCTCCAGACATCTCTCCAGCTCCAATCAGTGCAACAAGACACAGCTGAAAACAAGAAGTGGGGAGGAGGGGCAATGAGATCTGAGATGCACCTCCCCCTACTGAAGCTGAGAAAACACCCTGCCCCTAGAGAGATTAGTTGGTGGAAGAGGCCTTCAGAGTCTCAGGTTACACCCATCACATTCTGGATACAGTTTCAAGGAAGCCCTCTGCTGAGATAAGTAAACAAGACTATCACCTGTTAAGAAAACAAAGAAGTCAAGACTTCAAAGCTGCCCAAATCTGAAAGTGAATTACAAATAATAGCTAATACCAACCCAAGAAGACCTAAAAATAACACAACTGAAAACTGGAGTCAGACAACACCAAGCCTAGACTCAACCAACACTACAAACAAAACATCCAAACACAGACAATGAGAAGACAAAAAAGTGCAATCCAAATGAAACCACAAGAGAAAACTTTAGGAGATGAACTGAGTGATATGGAAATAATGAAACTTCCAGATGCGGAGTTCAAAATAATGATGGTAAGGATACTTAGGGATCTTAGAACAACAATGGATGGTCATTATGAACACCTAAATAAAGAAATAGCAAGTATAAAAAAGAATCAGTCAGAGATGACAAATACAATATCAGAAATAAAGACGACAATGGAAGGAATTAAAAACAGGATAGATAGAGCTGAGGATCGAATCAGCGAGTTGGAGGACAACTGGAATGAAGGCATGAAAGCAGAGAAGAAAAGAGAAAAGAGACTCAAAAATTCTGAGGAAATTTTTAGAGAGCTCTGTGACAACATGAAGAGAAATAACATCCGCATCATACGGGTTCTTGAATAAAAAGTACAAGGGATAGAGACTTTGTTCAATCATATCATAGCTGAAAACTTCCCTAAATTAATGCAGGAGAAACTCTCACAAGTTCAAGAAGCACAGAGGACTCCATTAAAGAGAAACCCAAAAAAACCTACACCAAGACACATCATAATTAAAATACCAAAGCTAAGTGATAAAGAGAAAATATTAAAAGCTGCAAGAGAAAAAAAAGCTATCATCTACAAAGGAGCCCCCATAAGGATGACATCTGACTTCTCAACAAAAACACTTGAGGCCAGAAGGGAATGGCAAGAAATATTCAAAGTAATGCATAACAAGAACCTACAACCAAGACTACTTTATCCAGCAAGGCTATTGTTTAAAATCGAAGGAGAAATAAAAAGTTTCCCAGACAAAAAACAACTCAAGGAATTCATGACAACCAAACCAATGCTGCAGGAAATGTTAAGGGGCCTGTTGTAAACAGATCAAAGTGGGAAAAGGATATAGCAAAAAAGGAATACAGCTTTAAAGAATAAAATGGCAAAAAACAACTACATATCAATAATAACCATAAATGTAAATGGATTAAATGATCCAATCAAAAGACATAGGGTAGCTACGTGGATAAGAAAACAGGACCTGTACATATGCTGTCTACAAGAGACACACCTTAGAACAAAAGATACACATAGATTGAAGGTAAAAGGATGGAAAAAAACATTTCAAGCAAATGGAAATGAAATAAAAGCTGGGGTAGCAATACTTATATCAGACAAATTGGACTTTAAAACAAAGGATATAGTAAGAGATAAAGGCCACTACAAAATAATAAAGGGAGTAATCCAACAGGAAGATATAACTATTATAAATATCTATGCACCTAATATAGAAGCACCTAAATATATAAAGTAGACTTTGATGGACTTAAAGGGCGAGATCAACAGCAATACTATAATAGTAGGGGATTTCAATACCCCACTAACATCACTAGATAGATCCTCAAGAAAGAAAATTAACAAAGAAACAGCAGACTTATTGGACACACTAGATCAACTCAATTTAATGATATCTTCAGAACCTTTCACCCTAAAGCAGCAGAATATATATTCCTTTCAGTGCTCATGATACATTCTCTAAGATAGACCACGTGTTAGGGCACAAAAGTGGTCTCAACAAATTTAAGAAGATTGAAATCATATCAAGTACTTCCTTTGATCACAACAGCATGCAAATGAACCACAACAGAAAAACTCAAAAATTCTCAAACACTTGGAAACTAAATAGCAGGTTGTTAAATAACGAATGGATTAAGAATGATATCAAAGAATAAATAAAAAAATTCCTAGAAATGAATGACAATGAGCATAAAACAACTCAAAATTTATGGGACACAGCAAAAGCAGTACTGAGAAGGAAGTGCATAGCACTACAGGCACACTTTAACAAGCTAGAAAAAGCTCAAATAAACAACTTAACCCTGCATCTAAAAGAAGTAGAAAAAGAACAATAAGTAAAGCCCAAATGTAGTAGAAGGAAGGAAATAATAAAGATCAGAGCAGAAATAAATGACATAGAGGCTAAAGAAACAATAGAGAGGATTAATGAAACTGAGCTGGTTCTTTGAAAAGATAAACAAGATTGATGAACCTTTAACTAGAATCACCAAGAAAAAGATGGAGAGGACTCAAATAAATAAAATTAGAAATGAGAGTGGAGAAGAAACAACTGACACAACAGTAATACAAAATATTGTAAGAAAATACTATGAAGAACTGTATGCCAAAAAACTAGACAACCTAGATAAAATGGACAAATTCCTTGAAACATACAATCTTCCAAAAATCAATCTGGAAGAATCAGAAAATCTAAACAGATCGATTGCACCAAATGAGATTGAAACAGTTATCAAAAAACTCACAAAAAAGAAAACTCCGGGGCCTGATGGCTTCACAACTGAATTCTACCAAATACCCAAAGAAGAACTAACTCCTATCCTTCTCAAACTATTTCAAAAAATTCAAGAGGAAGGAAGAATTCCAAGCTCCTTTTATGAGGCGAGCATAATTCTGATTCCAAAACCAGGCAAAGACAACACAAAGAAAGAAAATTATAGGCCAATATCCCTGATGAATTTAGATGTTAAAATCCTCAATAAAATATTAGCAAACCGGATCCAACAATATATGGAAAAAATCATACTCCATGATCAAGTGGGATTTATTCTGGGGAGGCAAGGCTGATACAATATTTGTAAATCAATCAATGTGATTCAACACATAAACAAAAAGAAGGAGAAAAACCATATGATAATTTCAACAGATGCAGAAAAAAAAGCATTTGATAAAATCCAGCGCCCATTCATGATCAAAACTCTCAGCAAAGTGGGAATACAGGGAACATACCTCAACATGATAAAAGCCATCTATGACAAACCCACAGCCAACATCATACTCAATGGGCAAAAATTAAAAGCAATCCCCTTAAGATCAGGAACAAGGCAGGCGTGCCCCCTTTCACTACCTTTATTTAAAATAGTCCTGGAAGTCCTAGCCACAGCAATCAGACAAGAAGAATAAACAAAAGACATTCAAGTTGGAAAAGAAGAAGTAAAACTATCATTATTTGCAGATGATATAATATTGTATATAGAAAACCCTAAAGTCTCAGTCAAAAAACTACTGGATCTGATAAATGAATTCAGCAAAGTGACAGGATATAAAATCAATACTCAGAAATCAGAAGCATTTTTATATGCCAACAATGAACAGTCAGAAAGAGAAATTAAGGAAACAATCCCCTTCACAATTACAACCAAAAAAATAAAGTACCTAGGAGTAAACTTAACCAAGGAGACTAAAGACTTGTACTCAAAAAATTACAAAGCATTGATAAAAGAAATCAAGGAAGATACAAACAAGTGGAAGCATATACCATGCTCATGGTTAGGAAGAATAAACATCATTAAAATATCTATATTACCCAAAGCAATCTATGAATTCAATGCAATACCAATTAAAATACCAATGACATACTTCAAAGATATAGATCACATATTCCAAAAATTTATATGGAACCAAAAAAGAACTCGAATAGCCTCAGCAATCTTAAAAAAGAAGAATAAAGTGGGAGGTATCACACTTCCTGATATCAAGTTATACTACAAGGCCATTGTACTCAAAATAGCTTGGTACTGGCATAAGAACAGGCATATAGATCAATGGAACAGAACAGAGAACCCAGAAATAAACCCACACCTTTATGGACAACTGATATTTGACAAAGGAGGTAAGAGCATACAATGGAGTAAAGACAGCCTCTTTAACAAATGGTGTTGGGAAAACTGGACAGCTACCTGCAAAAAAAAGGAAATTAGATCACCAGCTTACACCACTCACAAAAATAAACTCAAAATGAATAAAAGACTTAAGTGTAGGCCGTGAAACCATAAGCATCTTAGAAGAAAACATAGGTAGTAAGCTCTCCTACATCTCTCGGAGCAATATATTTGCTGATTTATCTCCACAAGGAAGTGAAATAAAAGACAGGATAAACAAATGGGACTATATCAAACTAAAAAGCTTTTGCACAACTAAAGACAATAAGAACAGAATAAAAAGACAAACTACACAATGGGAGAACATATTTGACAATACGTCTGATAAGGGGTTAATAACCAAAATTTATAAAGAACTTGTAAAACTCAACACCAGGAAGACAAACAATCCAATCAAAAAATGGGAAAAAGAAATGAATAGACACTTCTCCAAAGAGGACATACAGATGGCCAATAGGCATATGAAAAAATGCTCAACATCACTAATCATTAGAGAAATGCAAATTAAAACCACAATGAGATAACACCTCACACCAGCCAGAATGGCGCTTATCAACAAACAACACAGAACAAGTGCTGGCGAGGATGTGAAGAAAAGGGAACCCTCCTGCATTGCTGGTGGGAATGCAGACTGGTGCAGCCACTGTGGAAAACAGTATGAAGATTCCTCAAAAAACTGAAAATCGAATTGCCTTTTGACCCAGCTATCCCACTTTTAGGAATATACTCCAAGAACACCATAGAACGGCTGCAAAAGGAGAAATGCACCCCCATGTTTGTGGCAGCATTGTTCACAATAGCGAAGATCAGGAAACAGCCCAAGTGTCCATCAGAGGACGAGTGGATTAAAAAGCTTTGGTACATATATACTATGGAATATACATATATACTACTCAGCCATAAGAAATGTTGACATCGGATCATTTATAATAACATGGATGGACCTTGATAACATTATACGGAATGAAATAAGTAAATCAGAAAAAACTAAGAACTATATGAATCCATACATAGATAGGACATAAAAATGAGAGTCAGAGACATGAACAAGAATGTGATGGCAATGGGGGTGGGGGGAGGGGGAGGGGGGATGGGGCAAGAAAGGAGAGAGGGGATGGGGGAGGGGAGGGGCACAAAGAAAACCAGATAGAAGGTGACAGAAGACAATTTGACTTTGGGGGAGGGGTATACAGCACAATCAAATGTCAAAATAATCTCTCAACATATGTACCCTGATTTATCAATGTCACTGCATTAAATTTAATAATAATAATAATAAATTCATAAAAAAGAAAAGAATATGCAATATCCCTGATGAACATAGATGCAAAAATCATTAACAAAATATTAGCAAACTAAATGCAGTAATACATTAAAAAGATCATATGCCATCAAGTTGGATTTATTTCAGGATGCAAGGTTAGCTCAATGCTCATGAATCAATTAATGTGACACACCATATAAATAAAATAAAGAATAAAAAGCACCCAATTACATCAACAGATGCAGAAGAAACATTTTACAAAATCTAGCACAAATGTGTGAAAAGAACTCACAGTAAAGTGGGAATGAAAGAAAAATAACTCAGCATAATAAAGGCTATCTATGACAAACACAGCTAACATCATACTCAGTGAGTAAAAACTACAATCATTTCTTTTAAGATCAGTAACAAGACAGAAATATCCACTTTCACCACTCCTCTTACCATAGTGTTGGAATTCCTAGACACAGCAATCAGTCAAGAAGTAAAACTGTCATTGTTTGCAGATGACATAATACTGTATATAGAGAACCCAAAAGATTTCACCAAAAAAACTACTTAAACTGATACATAATTTAGTAAAGTAGCAAGATACAAAATAAATCTCCAAAAATCAGTTACATTTTTATACACTGATAATGAACTATCAAAAACAGAAACTAAGAAAATAATCCCATTTGCAATTACATAAAAAATAAAATAACTAGTAATAAATGGAATCAAGGAGATAAAGACTTGTACTCAAAAAAGTATCATATAAGTCACTGAAGAAAGAAACTGAAGAAGACACAAATATGCATAAGCATATATTATGTTCTTGGATAGAAATAATTTAAGATTGTTAAAGCCTATACTATGCAAAGCAATCAATAGATTTAATGGAATTGTTATCAAAATACCAATGGAGTATTTTACAAAACTAGAACAAATAATAGAAAATTTTATATGGAACCACAGCAGACCTTTTGTACCTACAGAAATTTTGAGAAAGAATACTGATATCAAATCATATTACAAGGTCATTGTAATCAAAACAGCATGTTACTGAAATAAAAACAGACATATAGATTAATAGAACAGAATAAGGAGCCCAAAAATAAACCCACACCTATCTAGTCAATTAATATTTGACGAAAGAGGCAAGAAAATACACTGTGGTAAAGACATTTGAATTAATAACTGTTTTTTGGAAAAATTGGACAGCTACTTGCAAAAAGTGAAATTAAACCACCTCTTACTTCATAAACAAGAATAAACTTAATATAGATTAATACTTAAATCAAAACTGTAAAACTTCTAGAAGGAAACATAGGTAGTAAAATCTAAGACATTCTTTTCAGTAATTTTTTTTCTGATATATCTCTTTGGGCAAGAAAAACTAAAGAAAAAAAATAAATAGAGCTACATCAAACTTAAAAGTTTATGCATAAAAGGAACCTATAATAAAATAGAAAACAACCCACTGAATTGAAGAATAAAGCCACCAATGATGTATCTGAGAAGAGGTTAATATCTAAAATTTATAAAATACTTATACACCTTAACACCAAAAAAAACCAGTTTAATTAAAAAAAAAGACCTCAATACACTCTTCTCCAATCAACATATGAAAAGATGCCCAATGTCACTAATCAGCAGAGAGATGCAAATTAAAACCACAATGAGATATCACCTCACACCTGTCAGAATAGCTATCATCAATAAATCAACAATCAACAAGAGTTGGTAAAGATGTGGAGAAAAATGAAGCTTTGTGCAGTGTCGTTGGGAATGCAAATCGGTATAGTCACCATGAAGAAACTACGGAGTTTCCTCAAAAAAATTAATAGCTAAGATCTGGAAGAAGCCCAAATTCCCATCATAGATCACAGAATAAAGAAGTCGTAAATGTATATACTGGACTATTTCTTGGCAATAAAAAACAATAAAATCTTACCCTTTGTGACAGCATGGATGCACATAGAGAGTATTATATTAAATGAAATGTCAGTCTGAGGAAGACAGATACCATATGATTTTACTTATATCTGGGATCTAAAGAACAAAATAAATGAACAACAACAAAACAGAATAGACACATAGATACAGAGAACAAAACCATGTTTGACCAAGAGGAGGAGTATTAGAAAACATTCTTAAAAAGATAATTAAGAAATACAGCCTGACCAGGCACAGTGGATAGAGCGTCGGACTGGGATGCGGAAGACCCAGGTTCGAGACTCCGAGGTCGCCAGCTTGAGTGAGGGCTCATCTAGTTGAGCCCAACATTGCTGGCTCAAGCAAGGGGTTACTTGGTCTGCTGAAGGCCCGCGGTCAAGGCACATAAAAAATAAATAAATAAATAAAATAAAAAGAAATACAAATTTGCAGTTACAAAATACCCATAAGATATAAAGTATAGCATAATAAATATAGTCAATAATAATATAATAACTATGTATGGTATCATGTGAGTATTGGAAGTAAAAAAAGGAATACTTTGTAAAAATAAGTGATCGTCTAACTATTATACTGTACATCTGAAACTAATACAATATTGGATGTAAACTGTAATTAAAAAATTAAAATAATAACAAAACATAGTTTATCAAGGAAACAAAAAAAGTGAATACTTTCACCAGAAAAAAAAAATTTAAACTATCAGCTGAACTTTCAAATAGAGGACTTTTATAAACAGCATTGGTCTGAATAGTCATTTATATGCAGAAGAAAGAATAGAGACACTGGGACTTGAAAGAGATTATCTTTCTTCACAAAAGAAAAATATGGAGAATGCCAAACAGAAAGCGTACTGAAGAAATGAGAGAAAAAATACGTCATAGTTCTTCTTAGTCCTCTTTCAGACTTGAAATTCTGAATGTTGTATGAAAAAAAAAATACAACACAGCATTTCCTGATGACTTAAAATGGATTTATCAGGAATATCAATATGATAATTCTAATATGTATTGTTTATCTTTACTTCAATTCAGATACAAATATTTTGAAAAGTCTAATCAATCTGGAGTGATAAAATAGATTTTCTCTCACCTGTTTTGCTGTTGACTCTTTTTATCATTTTATTTTATTTTATTCAGTGAAAGGAGTGGAGGCAGAGACAGACTCCCACAGGTGCCCTAACCAGGATCCATACAGCCAGCCAACTAGGGGCTGATGCTCTGCCGATCTGGGGTATTGCTCCATTGGTCAGCAACCAAGTTATTTTTAGCACCTAAGGTGGGCCCATGGAGTCATCCTCAGTGCCAGGCCAACTTGCTCAAATCATTCAATCCATGGCTACAGGAGGGGAAGAGATAGAGAAAAAAAGAGAGAAGCGAGAAGGGGAAGAGTAGAGAAGCAAATGGGAACTTCTCTTGTATGCCCTGACTGGGTATTGAACCCAGGACATCCACATTCCAGGCCAATGCTCTACCAGTGAGCTAACTAGCCAAGGCCTTCTGGTGACTCTTACATGGGTTTTTCCTTTACATTCAACTGCTGTCTACCCTGTGCACACATTTGTACAGGTGGGAAATATAATAAAGAACATACTTTCTCAAGGCATTTCCAATTGGATATAACACAAAGGGAAACAAAGTTTTATTACATTATTTCCAAATTAAATTTCTCTATGGAAGCTTGTTTCCCACAATACATATTGTTGGCTTCCATAGATGGCCCTAATCAAGCAGCTTTTGGTGCTGAGGGGCAACACTGACATCTAAGTCAGTAACCTCAGTCACAGTGTGTGTACTGAATATTTTCTTACCAGAATGCTTAGATGGTCAACTGAGGTAATGTGTTACTTCTACTCTCTAGAAATGCAGGTTCTCAATAGTATGATGGATGGGGTGAGGGGTGCACAAAGCAAAGTGGTTTTGTTGCTGATAGATCCTAGTAAATACCACTATTAGGAGGGAGAAAGGATGGGAGGGAGGGTGGGGGGAGAAAGGAAAATGAGATGGAGGGAAGGTGAGAGGAAGGAAAAAGGGAGGGAAGGAGCAGAAAAAGAAGAGGAAGAAGGGAAATCATAGGGGCTTTCTATAGGGAGTAATGGCTTTACTTAGGAAGAGATAGGAATTCTGCATTTTGTAGGCTGAGTCAATCATCAAAAGAACTAAAATAATCTCTCAAAGGTCTCCTATTTAATAATGTATATTGTATCAATACAAATACTAACTGTAACAAAAATACAAAAATTAATTTGAGGTAAAAGTTAGGGTCCATTTGCCTCTTCAGCTGCAATGTTTTTTATTAAGCAGAAAAACAATCATTGGTTTAAAGAACAGCTGATTCTCATGAGTAGGATTTTATTTCGACAACTTTATTTACAAGCAGAAGGCAGGAGGGTATTTCAGTTCAATAAAATAAATTTCAAAACTTTACTAAACTATAAATTATATAAAAGTAATGTTATTTTTATTTTGAAAGTAATTGTTAAATTCAGAAAGAAATTTTAAAACATCAAAACTTCCAATCCCACCACACATTCATACTATTACATAGCCATTTAGTCTAATTCTGTTTGTTTAAGATAGGAATATTTAAATTATAAAAATTATTGCATACTGCTATACTAAGAAATTCATCAGAAAGCTAAGTGAATATCTAGAATTTGTAAAATTGTGAGTTTTTAAAATCAGCATCAAAGTAGGACACCTTCTCTTGCAAAAACAAAACATGAACATGTAAATTTTGGGCTCCATTTTATTCCTACTAGAATGCATGTATGGTAATGAAGTAATAACTCAATAGAAAGCAATGTGGTAAAATGGAAGGGTCAAGGGATTTAAAGTCAAAAGACCTTGTTTGAGTCCTGGATCTGCAATTTACTACACGTGTGTCCTCGGGCAATTGATTTAATTGAGCTGAAGGTGTTTCTCGCTGTGCTTAACTCTTGTGGGGATAAAATGCGGTATCTATGAATGTCTATTCCACCCAATAGTAGGCGTGGAATGGTCAAAGGCCTGTTCTCTGAGCCACCGCACCCAAGGAGAGTGTTTAGCAGCATCACACAGGAGTGTCATAGTGCTGCATAAAGGAGGAATCCGTTTTCAACCTAAACCTCGAAAAGAAAATTACTTTTCAGCCTAAGAGAGAACAAAATAGTCCTCTCCATACCTCAGTGTGGCAGAAAGAACACTGTAGATGAAAGGAGGAATACAGACACACAACAGACCATGTTTTCTCCTGACTGAAGAAAAAAAAAAGACCCCTTCTAAAGCATTAAATTAATACAGCAGACCTAATCCAGTACAGATGAGAAGGAATAAACCACCATAGAAATAAAAAAGAATGTGTGCTGGAAGTAAACTATGCAGAATGGCAACAAGGGAATGAGAAAAGTTATCAAAGGTTAAGACTGTGAATAAAAATAATCCTCAGTATTTATGGAACAAAAACATGATCATGGTAGTGAGGATTAGGTGAATTTGTAAGATAAGGAGTCCATACCATATCAGAAGTAAAATTTATTTTCTCATCTGTATGCATTGTATATGTCTGTATATGTGTATTTTATACAGATATAGACACACAAAATCTATAACACATACATAATTTATTATTTAGTAAAGGTACACAAATTTGATTACAAGATCCAGTCAATCTTATCCACTCTGTTGCTCCTCCCCAAAATTTCTGAGTTACTGAAAGAAACCTCTAGATCTTGTCATAGTATGAGCTATACTTGGAAAAAGAAAAACTTTACCTTAGAATTTCAGCTTGACTATTGGAATTCCATTTGCACAAACCTCAGTAAACAACCTCATTGAGTGGACTCTGACTGTTTCTATTTGGAGCTGTTTGTCCTGATAAAAAACTCTTAGGAAAACTAGAAGCTTATTTGAAGGTTTAGCTATGGCAAACTATATTTCAGTTACTGAAATATCCTTGACCAGAGAATGGTCCTCCTCTGCCTGAGAGTATCTTTGAATAACAGCTCTGAAAGAGATGCCCAAGGAACAGAAATATGTTTTATCAATTCATCAGTTGGAGTATGTCAGCTCAAATACACAGACTTAAAAATGAAATTGATATTGCAGTCAGAATGCTCTTATATTTAACTTTAGGGAATGTCAAACACTTTGTGAATATAAGGAATGATCATTGAAGCATGATGTAAACATTACTGTGGATTTTGCATTGACCTACTGGTATCCTAGTTATCACTGTGGCTCAACTATAAGACAGAAAGGGGTTTTTGCCATCACTGACCAGAAGCTGTGCACAAGAGGGCTTGTGAAGGTCTTCCATCTCAGAAATAAACAGAACCTCTCTAATGAGAATGTTTTTTTTTTAATTTTTTAAGACTTTATTTATTCATTTTAGAGAGGAGAGAAGGAGGAGAGAGAGAGAGAGAGACTGAGAGAGAAAAGAGGGGAGGAGCAGGAAGCATCAACTCCCATATGTGCCTTGACCAGGTAATCACAGGGTTTTGAACTGGTGACCTCAGCATTTCAGGTCAACACTTTATCCACTGCGCCACCACAGGTCAGGCATGAGAATGTTTTTATACTCTGCACTAAACTGAAAATTCCTGCATGTTGGAAAGATGCATTGTCAAAAAGAGCACAGTAGCCCTGGCCGGTTGGCTCAGTGGTAGAGCGTCGGCCTAGCGTGCGGAGGACCCGGGTTCAATTCCCGGCCAGGGCACACAGGAGAAGCGCCCATTTGCTTCTCCACTCCTCCGCCGCACCTTCCTCTCTGTCTCTCTCTTCCCCTCCCACAGCCAAGGCTCCATTGAAGCAGAGATGGCCCGGGCGCTGGGGATGGCTCTGTGGTCTCTGCCTTAGGCACTAGAGTGGCTCTGGTCGCAACATGGCGACGCCCACGATGGGCAGAGCATCGTCCCCTGGTGGGCAGAGCGTCGCCCCATGGTGGGCGTGCCGGGTGGATCCCGGTCGGGCGCATGCGGGAGTCTGTCTATCTCTCCCTGTTTCTAGCTTCAGAAAAATGGAAAAAAGAAAAAAAAAAGCACAGTAACTTAAAAATTTTATAAAAATGTACGGCTCTCCCATATAGTTTCATCTTCCATCATAATCTGGTTTCTTCTGGGAGATATATTGACGCTTGGTAGCTATGACCCTAATTACATTTTAAAGCAGGGGTCGGGAACCTTTTTGGCTGAGAGAGCCATGAACGCCACATATTTTAAAATGTAATTTCATGGGAGTTATACAATGACCCATGTATGTTACTCATTATCCAATAAAAATTTGGTGTTGTTCCTGGAGGACAGCTGTGACTGGCACCAGCCACCCGCAACCATGAACATGAGCGGTAGGAAATGAATGGATTGTAATACATGAGAATGTTTTATATTTTTAACATTATTGTTTTTTGTTTGTTTGTTTGTTTTTTGTATTTTTCTGAAGCTGGAAACGGGGAGAGACAGTCAGACAGACTCCCGCATGCGCCCAACCGGCATCCACTCGGCATGCCCACCAGGGGCAACGCTCTGCCCCTCCGGGGCGTCGCTCTGCCGCGACCAGAGCCACTCTAGCGCCTGGGGCAGAGGCCAAGGAGCCATCCCCAGTGCCCGGGCCATCTTTGCTCCAATGGAGCCTTGGCTGCGGGAGGGGAAGAGAAAGACAGAGAGGAAGGAGGGGGTGTGGAGAAGCAAATGGGCACTTCTCCTATGTGCCCTGGCTGGGAATCGAACCCGGGTCCCCCGCACGCCAGGCTGACGCTCTACCGCTGAGCCAACCGGCCAGGGCCAACGTTATTGTTTTTTTATTAAATATTTGTCTGCAAGCCAGATGCAGCCATCAAAAGAGCTAAATCTGGCTCACGAGCCATAGGTTCCCAACCCATTTTAAAGCATTGAAGACATTTTAAGAAATCCTCTATAATGTATAGGTTTTCAGCTATATCTTTGTAGTTTGGGTATCCTTGAGTTTTCAGATCAGGAAATTTTTCTTCTACAGCAAAATCCTGTAGGAGTTATTCAGAAGATTATTGTAAGGACTCATTAATCCAAACAGGACTAGACCTTTTCCAAACAGTATTCTGTGACAATGATGCAAGAACATATCTAGCTAGGATACCAGTAGAGTCATCTCATTTCTTAGGAAAGAAATATTAAGACAGCTTTTCTTTTCATTGTCTGAAGTAGTTTTTTACATTTGTATTCTGTAAAGACTAAACTGGGAAGAATTTACTTTGCACTGTAAAATAAATTATCTACTGTTAACAGTCAATGTCTCCATAAATGATGTATGAAAAACAATAAATATATATATGCATATGGCATATGTTTCTGGTGCTGGTGAACTTGCACCAGAAATAGCCACTGCTTCTTCTCTGGTCTTGGTCTAAATCTTCTTTCAGCCTTTGTGTTTTCTGTGGTCAGCCCTTATTGCTCTCCTCGATGCTTCACAATAATCTGGGTTTTTTTCCAAAATCATTGTGGATAATTACAAAGTACATGTATACACCCTGCCATCAAGTGGTTGTAGTTCCATTTATATAATATAAGTTGGCTTTTTTTTTTTTGCCTCATAGTATTTTATATTTGTGTTTCAACTATTTTTATTTTTTCTACTTCTACTCATAATTGATAGTCCACAGATCTATACAAATTAGAATATCAGTAAATATGGATACCTTTCCTTTCTACGGAATTCACCTCTAATGTATATGCACATTATCTTGTGCTTTTAAAGAGGAATTTCCTTGCCTAAATACTACTGGGAAAATGCTCTTTCATGAATGAGAATTATTAGCATTAATTGAACTCTTACTATGAGCCAGACCCTCTCCCAGGCTTTTTATATGTATATGTTATTTTATTACTTCTAATAGCCCTATGAAAGTAATCTATTTTTCACAGGTAGGAAAACTGGTTCCCAGAGAGACTGAGTGACATGTGACTTATGCAAAGTTACACAATGATGGGACAGAGTTTTGAACCCTGGTCCTCCATTATTAACCTTTGTATTGTCTTTAAAATATCTGTCTTCTGACAGTTGTTGGGGAAGGGGAAACTGGGGGTGGAGGGATTGAGCAAAAGAGAGAAGAAAACTCATGGACAACAATGCGATTGCTGAGAGAAGGCTGTGGGGGGTGGAGGAAAGCATAAAGGGGATAAATGGTGATGGAAGGAGGCTTGACTGGGGTGGTGAACACAGAGTACAGTGCACAGATGGTGTGTTGTAGAATTGTGCACCTGAAGCCTGGATAATTTTTGTTAACCAGTGGCATCCCGATAAATAAAATGAAAAAAAAATGAAAATAAAGTATGTGTCTTTTATAGTTTTTTCTTCTGTTCCCTAACAAGGGCCCTGCAGTGAAATTATCTGCTCCTGGAACTGAAATTTCGCTTAGCCAACTGATCCAGGGATTTGCTGTTTAATTGTACTTATCCACAACATTTACACAGATCTGATAAAGATATTGATCACTTAACACCCATGAATATCCAGCACCACTTCGGGTGGCACCAAGTGTAGCCTTTCCTTTTCTCTCCGCCTGTTATGGAGGCCCGAGTTGATATTAAAAGGTTGAGGTAGCATGAAACCTGCTTTCAGACAACCATCGTCACTGGCTTTTCAGTGTTATCCTATTTATACCAGATCATTATATTGTACTTAATATGAAATTACAATAAGTCAGTCATAAGTGCACCTTTCTTAGACTTAATTAGATACTGAAAATTATTAAACATTTGGCAGCATACTTTACATTTGATCTCAGAATTGTATTTTCGTTGATGTTAATGCACACACAATGTAATATCACATGTTCCTCTGACTGTGAGCTCATAAAATTTTTCTCAATTTAACAGCTTTTCAGATGTCCAACTTTTTCAGATGTTTGGCACATAAAGGTTTTTTAAAAGTTAGATGTTATTCTTAATTAAAGATGAGACAATTTTATCAGGTAAAGAACATCATAAAGACCATTTCAATTAGGGGAAATACATCTGGATTATAGATTTTAAATCTTCCCTAACTGTATCAGTTTTCTCATCTCTAAAAATTAATGTATTAAACAAGATTTTTAAAGCCATTCTTAGCTCTAAATTATTTAACAAATATTATACAAATTGTTTTTGAAAATGTCCTCATAGAAAGAGTTGTGTTACTTAATCGGGGTCTGATATCACCATATTCAGTTACCGCATAGCTCTTGTGAAATTGATCATTGTTACAGGCAAAAATATAAATTCTAATTCAGTTAACTTTATAATTTTTCTTATTTGTTAATGTCTTAGAACTCTTTATTTTTATAAAGAGAACTTAATAAGACAGCAGATAAGTTGGAATCAAATAACATTTAAGTAAATTAAGATCTGTAACCAAATATTAAATTAGCAATAACTAAACAATGTTTATACTGTGGATAATACTGTATATAGGAAACTTGTGGACATGGCATAGGGACATAGAAATGTTTAGCTTCGCTCCTGAGAAGTTTCAGCAGCACCACCAGCAGAGTGTTCTGCTCTATGGAACAGATCTTTTTGTTTAAACATGTTTTCAAGCTTCTTGAATTTATTAGATAAAGAAATGATTATTAGTAGAAGAAAAATAAATGTTAACTTTTTACAATATAACATGTAATCATATATAAATGTACCATAATAAACTGTTTTTATTACAATTTCATCTTCTGAATGGAAATTACAGCGTTAGCGCTTGCGAGAGATAGTTCTATCGGCATGCACAGTGAAGAAAAGTTCACATAATGGTCTGTAAGACATATCAAATTTATTCTATGAGGTAGATAAAGGTCTTTTAAAGGTCTTACTCCACTTGTGGAATGAATATCTTATCATGTGTGAATTCTGAGAGTAACACGTTTTCTTTCCTAAAATGTGATTTGCTTTCAAAAATAATTTTACTACTGTAGAGTAGGAAAAATTTAATTAAAGATAAGTTACACCTGGTATGGTTATTAACATTAAAATAATTATCTATTCATTATACAGAAAAGCATGTAGGGCAATTATATAAATACTCATAGAAGAAAGCAAATGACTAAAATTTGACCAACAGGAAGAAAGCTATATTTAGATTGTTTTAAATGATGGGAAAGTGTGGGCACCTTATTGTTTTTTCTCTCTGGAGCACATTTAAGAGATAGTTGAAAATATATACCAGAAGTATATTTTCTCTTGCTTAGGGTTTATCATCACAAAGTTTTCATTTATAACAATGTTTTAAAATATATGTTTTAAATGAAGTTGACAAATTGAGCATCTTATACCTAAAATCATGTGAAGATTTCCAAAGACAGTATGTGTTACTCTTCACTACCATAAAACAATAGTAATATCATTATTATTACTATTATTATTATCCCTATTTCTATAGTTGAAGATATTCAGGTACATAAAGGTTGAATACATTGCTTGTTTAGCATACTTCATTAAATTTCTATTATGTGCTACATACTTCAGTAGCCCATGGGGTGAGGTACTGTCCTCAAGAAGATAAAATACTGAGGAAAAATAAGCAAAGAAAATAACAATTATAATAAAATTTGATGATATATACTGCTCACAAAAAATAAGGGATATTTCAAAATGAATATGAAGTGATAAAAAAGCATTTGATTTTTTTTATTAAACAAGAAATCAGACAAGGAAATGACAAGTCAAAGAAAGTTGTTCAGTTATGCAAATAAAATGTAAAACCAACTTTTATTTCACTGGTGAAAATGCACTATACAAAAGCCTGAAAGTACTGGAGTATCTCCATGTTCCCTGATCCCCTAATTTTTGTGAGAAGATAAGATAATTAAATGATCCCAGTGCTAGTCATATGAGAAACATAAATTCAAACATTCTAATTACTGATATAACCATTTTCACATTTCTTGGTGCACTAGAATATAACTACTGTGAGATAAAATTGTTTGTTTTATTTACTGTTGTGCTCACCACTCCCAGAGTGAAACCTGGCATAAAATATATCCTTGGCCTGGCCAAATGGCTCAGCAATAAAGCATCGGCCTGGTGTGTGGAAGCCCTCGGTTTGATTCCTGGTCAGGGCACACAGGAGAAGCACTGCTTCTCCACCTCTCCCCCTCTCCATTTTCTCTCTCTCTCTTCCCCCCCTGCAGCCATGGCTCAAGTGGAGCAAGTTGGCCTTAGGCACTGAGGATGGCTCTATGGCCTTTGCCTCAGGCACTAAGAAGAGCTTAATTGCTGAGCAACAAAGCAACACTCAAGATGGGCAGAGCATCGCCCCCTAGTGAGATTGCCGGATAGATCCCAGTAGAGGTGCAGGCAGGAGTCTGTCTCTGACTCCCTTCCTCTCACTGAATTTAAAAAATACATCCTTAAAAATGTTTTGGTGAATGAATTGTTTAATAAAATTATTCCTTTATGTTCTATTCTCCTTACTCACCCTAATGAAAGAAATATACCATGCCTAGTGTGGCTTTTTGTTCATAATATGAGTTTAGTCAAGAGTTGAATAGTACATGAGAGAATAAATAAACCATGACTAGTTGAATGCTTATTGCCAATTTGGAAGTATTAGAGTGATTGATAAAACTTATGGATGAAAGTATTTTTGTCTTTATCTTTACTAGGTTTAAACATTTTTTATTACTGCAATGATATAAAAATATATTGCCTTACACATAAATTCTTTCATTTTCTGTTTCAATATTTTGTAACAAGTTCTAAGGCTATTTTAGTTATCTAGAGTATTATAACTGACATTTATTTTTCTCATACATTTTTTCTATAATATTTGACAGCACAGCGCAGATAGAATATATCAAAGTTAAAATCAGAATTGATAGAAAGGAATAGCAAACAGAAATCAACAAAAAATATATTTTAGAGAAATACTATGATACTTAACGGTATTATCTACACAGACAGATATCATCTGCTGTAAACATTTATATTGTCTTTTTGAAGCCAAGCAATCAAGTCAGATAATCCTTTGTGTTTTCAATCATTTGAGATTAGGGCTTAGATAAAATCCCTCAGTTGAAGAAGGTAAATGAGGAAAATTTTTAATTACTTGTCCATGATAATATAGCTGGGAATAAAAGATATTCCAGCTTTCTTAATTTGACAGTGTAACTACTAATCTTCTTTAGATTTATTTATATCACTGTTCCAGTAATTAAAGGATAAAACTGCCATCTGAAGGAGTAGGGTTTTCTTTTTATTACCTGAAGTCTGGACTCTGTTTTATGCTTCTTGGAGCTTTGAATATTGTGAGTCAATCAAAGTAAACACTTTCAAATTTCAAATGTATACTATATCATCAAACAGTGCTCCTATGAGCATCTCATTTATGTTTTGTTGTATACATTTTGTGTACTCTAGAGAATATGCCAAGAATTGTAATAAAAAAATCAACATTTACAAATCATCATCCAGAAAAATAATTCCAATTCATATTCCCACAACATAGTTTCAAAGTTCTTACTTTGTTTACCTTTTGCTAACATGTGCTATTATCACACTTTTTCTGTTTCATCAATCTGACATTCAAAAGATATCGATCGGTGCTTTAATTTGCATTTTACTGATTACAAGTGAGGTTGAAAACTTTATTTTACATTAACCAATAAGGTTTGTTCACTCTTCTAAAAATACTTTGCTCAAACCCCTTCTTTACTATTTTTTGTGTTTTTCTTATCAGCAGTTCTTTCTATCATTTAAATGTCATTGCTTTATTTGTTTAATATATTCCAAATATTTTTCTTAGTCTACTATTTATATAGTGTTTTATTTAGAAATATAATCATATGTATACATATTTTTCATGACTTTTATATATAAAAAATACCTGTCATTCCAAGTACAAAATAAACCTTTCTATAGTATTTTTAAAAAATTGTAGGTTTTTAGAAAGGCCTTTATTCATTCTATACATGATTTATTAAGAATCTAAATTTTAACATATTTTTATGTTGGTAAACAACTTTCCTAAATACCATTTATTATAAAATATTTACTCACTAATTGGTAGGCCATCATTATGCAATAATAAATTTTTCTGTTTATATAAGTTACTTTTTTAAGCATTCCCATAGAAATATTATCTAATTAATTTTTCATCATAACTTATGTAAACCTGTTTTATTAATTAGTTTGTTCATTAATATTATTTACATTACTCTTTTACCCACTACAACAATATGTCACTTGTTGAAGTACTTGCTGATAAATCTATGGTGGTGAGCTTTCTGAGTCTACATATCTAAAGTCTTTATTGCAATCTCACTAGTCAGTTGGCTAAGTTTAAAATACTGGTGAAAATTCCCTACATGGGAGCAACTAAATATATATAAAGCAAATCTTGATTGAAATAAAGGGAGAAGTCCACAGTAATACAGTAAGAATAGAGGATGTTAACACCCCATTGACACCAATGGCTAGAACTTCCAGACAAAAAATGGCCAAGAAAACAGTGGACTTAAATGACACACTAGGTCAAATGGAGTTAACTGATATTTTCAGAACATTTCACCTCAAAGCAGTACAATATACATTATTTTCAAATGCACATGGAAAAGTTTCAATAAATTTAAGAATATTAGGCCCTGGCTGGTGGATCAGTGGATAGAGCACCAGCCTGGCATATGGGCAACATGGGTTCAATTCCTGGTCAGGGCACACAGGAGAAATGACTATCTGCTTCTCTCACCATCCCTCTCTCTGATCTCTCCCTCTTCCCCTCTTGCATCCAGGGGCTCAATTGATTTAAGCATGGCTCCAGGTGCTGAGAATAATTTGGTTGGTCTATGTGGGTCATGCTCAGGTGCTAAAAATAGCTTGGTACTTGAGCATTGGCCCCAAATGAGGTTGCTAGGTGGATCCCAGTCAGGGCACATGCAGGAATCTGCCTCACTATCTCTCCTTCTCTCACTTAAAAAAAAGAATAATAAAATTATATTGGGTATCTTTTCTGATGGCAATGAAGTAAACTAAAAATGAATTACAAGAAAAAAATTTGAAAAATCCAAAGCATGTTTAGCAATACTAAACAATGAATGGGTTAAAAATAAGGTCAAGAAATAAATTGAAACCTATTTTTAAACAAATAAAAATGAGGACGCAATAACCTAAATCTATGGGACAAAGCAAAAGCAGTCCTAAGAGGAAAATTCATAATATTTCAAGCCTACCTCAAGAAAAACCTCAAAAACACAAACTAACATTATAATTAAATAATATAAAAACCCCCAACAAACTCCTATAAATAATTATAAGCCAGTAAATTGGGCAATCTGGAAGAAATGAATAAATTACAAGAAACATGCAATACTCCAAAACCAAATCCAGAAAAAAATATAAACACTGTACAAACCAATTGAACTAATGAAGTAGCAGCAGAAATAAAAAAAAAACCTTCCAAAATATGTTCAAAGAAAAATTAACATCTATTCTTCTCAAACTTTTCCAAAAAAATTAAGAGGAGAAAAGACTCCCAACCTTATTTTTTTAGGCTGATATTATTGTAATTCCAAAATCAGATAAAGACAATAAGTAAATAAGTAAATAAACTTAAAGGTATATATCCCTGATGAAGGTAGAGGTTAACCCTCCCCCTCCCAAAATAGTAAACCAAATTTAACAATACATTAAAATGATTATTACTCTAGAACAAGAGGTATTTGTTGCAGGAATGCAAGTTTGAAACAGTATCCACAAATCAATTAACTTGACACACCACATAAACAAAATAACTAATAAAAATAAAATGATCACATTAATAGATGCAAAAAAAAAAACATTTGACAACAATCCATCACCCATTGGTGACTAAAATCTTTCAGCAAAGTAGAAAAAGAGACAAAACAATCTCAACATAAAAAAGCCATGTATGACAAACAGGTAACATTATAGTCAATGGGGGGAAAACTAAAAGTGTTTCTGTTAAGATTAGGAGCAAGAAAGGGATATCAATGTTCACCACTTTTATTCAACATAGTACTGAAAGTCCTAGCCATAACAACCAGACAAGAAAATGAAGTAAAGGCATCCAAATTGGGAGAGCAGAAGTAAAACTGTCATTATTTTCAAATAATGCTGTATATAAAGAACCCTAAAAATTTCTCCAAAATACTACTAGAATTGATATATAAATTCAGTAAAGTAGCAGGATACAAAATTAATATGCACATGATGTCAGAGAAATGGTGGCATGAGAGATACTCTCAATCTCTCCCTTTGGAATTACAACAAATTCTACAACTATATGCAGAGAAAAAATCCCAGATAAACCTGAAATATACACACACCAGATAGAAAAAGGTAGGATTGTGAAAGAAGGCGGGCCAAACATAGAATCTGCTCACAGAAAACGATATGCCAGAGGACTGACTCTTTCTCTTTCCTCATGGATCTGAGGGAGGGAGGCACTGTTGGCACAGGCTTTGTCTCAGAGCCAAGCCAGGAGAAAAGGAGAGTCTGGGGATAAGGAGCTGAGATAGGAATGACAACCAAGAATGGAGCATCTGCTGCACCCGTGACTGTATACGCTGGGTGATTATAGGCTTATAGATGCTGGGCACGCACAAAGCCCATGGTGTGCTCCCAAGAACTACATGCGAATAGCTTGTGGAGATTGGCCCATGGAACATTGGAGAGCGCTTGATCTGCTGGCAGAGTTTAGCCTTGTGAGGCCAGACGTACTTGATCTGGGATCTGTGCCCTACCCGCTCCAAAGCTCGGGCACCAGCTTGCTGGTTGGAGTTTCGCATGTGCAGGCAGGACATCCCTGATATACAATCCATGCCACAACTGCTCCTGAAGCTTGGACACCAGTTAGTGGTGCACAGCTCCTGCCCTGCCCCAGGCTGCAGTTTGAGTGCGTAGAGTGCAAACAGTAGTGGTGCAACCCCCCCTTGCTGGGTCTCTCAGCTGCTCTCTTCTGTGAGAAGCAGGGGTGCCTGAGCACTTCATCCCCTGCTCTGTTGGATTGTGAGGGAGAGCCCTGGAGGACCCCTGGTTGGCCATTGCTAGAGCCATAAAATTGCAAAACCCTAACAACAAGCCCCTCCTACCAAGGCGATGGCCTTGCTTGTATCATTAGATGGTGACAGTGAAGCCTCAGCAGAACTCCACCCAAGAATCTTGTAGAGCCCTGGCCAGTTGGCTCAGTGGTAGAGCATCAGCCTGGCATGCAGGAGTCCCTGGTTTGATTCCCGGCCAAGGCACACAGGGAAGTGCCCATCTGCTTCTCTACCCCTCCCCCTCTCCTTCCTCTCTGTCTCTCTCTTCCCTTCCCACAGCCAAGGCTCCATTGGAACAAAGTTGGCCTGGGTGCTGAGGATAGCTCTATGGCCTCTGCCTCAGGTGCTAGAATGGCTCTGGTTGCAAGAGAGCAACGCTCCAGATGGGCTGAGCATTGCCTCCTGGTGGGCATGCTGGGTGGATCCCGGTCAGGCGCATGCAGGAGTCTGTCTCCCTGTTTCCAACTTCAGAAAAATACAAAAAAAAAAAAAAAAGAATCTCACAGAGGTCAGTCTTGTAGTATAGTGCCACCTACTAGAGAAAGGAATAATTATCTCTTGTTGGGGTTATTAACAATACAACTTGCAAATGCCCCCAAAGAAAAAGAAATCAAATATGGATATACAAGACAGAAATGTAGCTCAGACAGATGACATAAATCTTCAGGAAAAAATTTCAATTACATGGAAACCTTGAAACTTAATGACAGAAAATTAAAAATTGAAGCTCTAAAAATACTCAATAAGATACAAGAAAACACAAAAAGGCATTTTAGTGAGCTCAAAAAACAACTTAATAAACAAAAAGAGTACTTCACCAAAGAAATTGAAACTATAAAAAGGAACCAAACAGAGATGAAAAACTCAATACAAGAACTGAAAACTGAAGTAACAAGCTTAGCCACTAGAATAGGCCAGATAGAAGAGAGAATCAGTGATATTGAAGACAGGCAACTAGAGATACTACAAAGAGAAAAAGAGAGGAACTCACGAACTTTAAAAAATGAGAAAACCCCACAAAAATTGTCTGACTCCATCAGGAAGAGCAATATAAGAATAATGGGTATATTAGAAGAAGAAGAAAGGGAAAAGGAAATGGAGAACCTATTAAAACAATTAATCACTGAGAACTTCCCAAGCCTGTGAAAAGAGTTAGAGTCTCAAATACAAGAAGCAAACATAACACCGAGTTACCTTAACCCAAACAGACCTACTCTAACACATAATGAAATTATCACAAATCAATAACAAAGAAAGAATTCTCAAGGCAGCTAAGGAGAAGAAGAATATTTAAAGTACTAAAAGAGAGGAACTACCAGCCAAGAATACAATATCCATCCAAGTTATTCTTCAAATATGAAGGAGAAATAAAAACATTTACAGACATACAGAAGCTGAGGGAATTTATCACCAGAAAACCCCATTACAGAAAATACTAAAGGGGGTTGTCAAACCAGATGCAAAGAACAAAACACAACAAAACTACAAGTAAAAATTTTATGAAAACCTCAATAAAAACAAGGATAATTTGTGACAATAACATAAAAGGGAAGAGGATAAAGATCAGCAGTAGCAAAGGAAGATGGAGTTCAGAAGTACTCATGAGATATTAGATTCTAATAAATATGATAATTTAAAAAATAACCTAATGATAACCACCCCTGAAAATGCCATTACTGCAACACATAGCTTAGAAAAAGAAGAAACAGAAGATAAAAGTATGGAATACCACCAAACAAAAGCAAATGACAGAAAAAAAAAAAGGAGAGCTATCAGAAAGCAGTATATAAAATGGCAATAGGAAATCCTCAAGTGTCAATAACTACACTAAATGTAAATGGATTGAACTCACCAATAAAGAGGCACAGAGTAGCAGATTGGATCAAGAAGCAAAACCCAAAAGTATGTTGCCTTCAAGGAACATATCTAAGCTACAAGTATAAAAATAGATTCAGAGTGAAAGGTTGGAAAATGATTCTCCAAGCAAATAATATCCAAAGAAAAACAGGTGTAGCCATACTCATCTCTGTCAGTGTGACTACAAGACAGCAAAGGTAACGAGAGACAAAGATGAAGATTTCATAATGATAAAGGGTACATTGTATCAAGAAGACATAACACTTCTTAATATATATGCACCAAACCAGGGATCACCAAAATATATAAGATATCTACCAACTGATCTAAAAGTACAAACTGAAAAAAATATAATTATACTTGGAGATCTCAATATACCATTGATGGCTTTAGATCATTCATCAAAACAGAAAATTAATAAACAAATATTGGCCTTAAATGAAACACTGGAACAAATGGACATAATAGACATCTACAGGACATCTTATCCCAAAACATCAGAGTATACATTTTTCTCCTGTGTAGATAGAACATTCTCAAGAATAGACCATATGCTGGGCCTCAAAACTAACATTAACAAATTCAGAAAGATTAAAATTATACCAAGCATATTCTCTGACCATAAAGCTTTGAAACTAGAATTCACTGCAAAAAAGAAGTAAACACACCCACAAAAATGTGGAAATTAAACAACATACTTCTAAAAAATGACTGAGTCAAAGAAGAAATAAAAGAAGAGATCAATATATATATATATATACAGACAAGTGAAAATGACAATACGACATATCAGAATCTCTGGGACACAGTAAAAGCAGGAATGAGAGGGAAGTTCATATTATTACAGGCTTATATGAAAAAACAAGAGAGAGCCCAAGTAAACAACCTAAAATCACATCTTAAGAAACTAGAAAAAGAACAAAGGCAACCCAAAGCCAGCAGAGGAAAGGAAATAATAAAAACTAGAGCAGAAATAAATGAAATGGAGAACAGAAACATTACAGAAAAAGTTAATACAATAAAGAGCTGCTTCTTTGAAAAGATCAATAAAATTGATAAACCCCTGGCAAGACTCACTAAGTAAAAAAGAGAAAGGGCTTATATGAACAAAATCCAAATTGAAAGAGGAGAAATTATTATAGATATCATAGATATACAAAGGATCATTGCAGAATACTATGAAAAATTATATGCCACCAAATTCAACAATCTAGAAGAAATGGATAAACTCCTAGAACAATGCAATCTTTCTAGACTGAATCATGAAGAAGTAGAAAGCGTAAAAAGACCCATAAGCAGGGAGAAAATAGAAACAACTATCAAAAACCTCCCCAAAAATAAAAGTCTGGGGCCAGATGATTATACTAGTGATTCTACCAAATATTCAAAGATTTGGTACCTAGCCTTCTCAAAGTCTTTCAAGAAATTGAAAAAAAAGCATTATTTCCAAACACATTTTATGAGGCCAACATAACCTTCATAACAAAACCTGATAAGGACAACAAAAAAAGAGAAAACTACACACCAATATCTCTAATGAATACAAATAAAAAAATCCTAAACAAAATACTAGCAAATCAAATACAACATATCAAAAAAATAACTCATAATGATCAAGTGGGATTCATTCCGGAATCACAAGGATGGTTCAATATACATACATAAAATGATTAATGTAATACACCATATCAACAAAACAAAGAACAAAAACCATATGATTCTATCAATAGATGTAGAAAAGGCATTTGATAAAATATAACATCTTTTTATGTTTAAAACACTCAACAAAATGGGTATAGAAGGAAAATACTTCAACATAATAAAGGTCATTTACGACAAATCGTCAGTTAACATCATACAAAATGGTAAAAAGCTAAAAAATTTCCTTTAAAATAAGGAACAAGACAAGGTTGCCCACTCTCTCCACTCCTATTCAACATAGTGTTGGAAGTTCTAGCCAGAGCAATCAGACAAGAGAAAGAAATAAAGGGCATTTATATTGGGAAAGAAGAAGTAAAGGTTTCACTTTTTGCAGATGATATGACCCTCTATATAGAAAACCCCAAAGACTCCACAGAAAGGCTATTAGAAACAATAAACCAAAACAATAAGGTCACAAGATACAAAATAAATATACGGAAGTCTGTTGCTTCCTTATATGTCAACAATAAAACCTTGGAAAAAAAACTGAAAAAAATAATCCCCTTTACAGTTGCAACAAAAAAGATAAAATACTTAGGAATAAACAAAACAAAGAATGTAAAGGATCTATATAATAAAAACTACAAAGCATTATTAAAGAAAATTGAAAAAGACACCATGAAATGGAAAAATATTCTTTGTTTGTTGATAAGAATAAATATAGTTAAAATGGCCATACTACCCGAAGTAATATACAAATTTAATGCAATTCTCATCAAAATTCCAATGTCATTTTTTAAAGAAATGAATCAAAAAATCATCAGGTTTATATGGAATTATAAAAAACCCCAAATAACCAAAATAATCCTAAGGAAAATAAAAAAAAGCTGGAGGCATTGCAATACCTAACTTCAAACTATACTACAGAGCCACAATAATCAAAACAGCAAGGTACTGGCAGAAAAACAAACCAATGGAACAAAATAGAGAACCCAGAAATAAAACCATATATATATGGTTAGATTATCTTTAATTAAGGAGCCAAAAACCTGCAATGGAGAAAAGAAAGCTTCTTTGCAAAATGGTGCTGGGAAAATAGGAAAGCCACATGCAAAAAAATGAAACTTGACCACAGTTTGTCTCCTTGCACAAAAGTTAATTCAAAATGGATCAAAGACCTAAATATATCAATAACATCTGAAACAATAAATTACATAGAAGAAGACATAGTTACTAAAATCATGAACCTTGGCAGTAGAGAACATTTTATGAATCTGACCCCAAAGGCAAGGAGAGTAAAGGCAAAGATAAATGAATGAAAGTACATCAAACTAAGAAACTTCTGCACAGCAAAAGAAACTGTCAACAAAACAAAGAGACAGCCAATTAAATGGGAGATGATATTTTCAAACAACAGTTCAGATAAGGGGCTAATATCCAAAATATATAAAGAACTCATAAAACTCAGCAACAAACAAGCAAATAATCCAATAAAAATATGGGAAGAGGACATGAACAGACACTTCTCCCAGGAAGAAATACAAATAGCCAACAGATATATAAAAAAACGCTCATATTCACTAGCTATTAGAAAAATGCAAATCAAAACTACAATAAGATACTACCTCACACCTGTTAGATTAGCTATTATCAACAAGACAGGTAATAACAAGTGTTGGAGAGGCTAGGAGAAGAAGAAACCTTCAATCACTGTTGTTGGGAATTTAAATTAGTACAATCATTATGAAACAAATTATAATGGTTTCTCAAAAAATTAAAAATAGACCTACCATATGACCCAGCAATCCCTTTACTGGGTATATACCCAAAAACCTTAAAAACATAGGTATGTAAAGACACATGCACCCCCATGTTCATCGCAAGATTGTTCATGGTGGCCAATACATAAAAACAGCAAAAAATGCCCTTCAATAGAGGATTGGATAAAGAAAATGTGCTACATATATACAATGAAATACTATTCAGACATACGAAATGGTGACATAGTATCATTTATGTCAACATGAATGGGCATTGATAACATTATATTGAGTGAAATAAGTAAATCAGAAAAAGCCAAGAACTGTATGATTCCATACATATGTAGGACACAAAATTGAGACTAATGGACATAGATAAAAGAGTAGTGGTTACCAGGTGGAAGGGAAGGGAAGGGAAGGAAAGGGAGGGTGGAGGGTGGAGGGGAGGGGCTTAAAGAGAAACAAAATGTAAGGTGACAGAAGATGATTTGACTTTGGGTGATGGGTATACAGCATAATTGACTGTCTAAATGATGTGGAGATGTTTTCTCTAAATCTATGTACTCTGACTGACCAATGTTACCCTGTTAAATTTAATTGTCTAAATAAATAAATTAATTAATTTTAAAAATATACAGAAATAGATTATTTTTATACAGTAATAATGAGCTAACTGAGAGGAAAACGAAAATAACAACCCCATTTACAATTGCATCAAAATAAATAAAATACTAGGAATAAATTTAACCACAGATGTAAAATACCTGTACTTGTAAAATTATAAGATACTGAACTGAAGGCAGAAATCAGAGACACAAATAACTGAATATATAATATATAACCTGCTTATGGGTAGGAAAAATTAACATAGTTAAAATGTTTATTCTACCAAAACAATCTATAAATTCAAAGAAATTCCTGTCAAAATACAAATGGTATATTTCACAGAACTGAAATAAATAATCCAGAAATGTATATGGAATCAGAGAAGACCCCAAATAGCAACAGCAATCTTGAGAAAGAAGAACAAAGTTGGAGAAATTGTGCTATCTAATATCAAACTATAGTACAAGTTTATAATAATCAAAACAGTATATTACTGGCATAAAAAAAACAGACATATAAACCAATGAAACAGAATAGAGAACCCAGAAATAAACTTACACCTATATAGATAAAAGTGGCAAGAACTTACAATGGGGAAAAGACAGTCTATTCAATAAATTGTGATGGAACAATTGAACAGATACATGCAAAAAAGTGAAACTAGATCCCTTCTAACACCACATACAAGAAATGACACAAAATGAATCAAAGACTAAATGTAACAGTTAAAATCATAAAAGTTCCAGAAGGAAATATAGGCAGTAAAATTAAAACTATTGCTCTTAGTAATACATATATCTCCTTGGGCAAGGAAAACAAAAAATAAACAAATGAGACTACATCAAACTAAAAAGTTTTGTGCTATGAAGAAAACCATCAACAAAATAAAATAAAAAACCCACTGAATCAGAGAACATATTCACCAATGATACATCTGATATAGAGTTACTATTCAAAATATACAAAGAACTTATAAGATTCAACACTTTAAAAAATTCTATTTAAAAATGTCTGCAAAGGATGTGTAAAACACTTCAAAGATGACATACAAATGGCCAATAAAAATATGAAAAGATGCTCAATGTTACTAATCATCAGAGAAATACAAATTAAAACCACAGTGAGATATCACCTCTCACCTGTCAGAATGGCTATCACCAATAAATCAACAAACAGCAAGAATTGGTGAGGATGTGGAGAAAAGGGAACCTTCATGAACTGTTGTTGGGAATGCAGATTGGTGTAGCCATCATGGAAAATTATGGAGGTTCCTCAAAACATTAAATATAGAACTATCATATGACCCAGTGATTCCACTTCTGGGTATATAATCAAATAAACCCCCCAAAAAAACTATTTCAAAAGAATATAGGTACCACTACATTTATTGCAGTGTTATTTACAATAACTAAGATTGTAAAGCAAATCAAGGGCCCAACAATAGACAATTGGATTTTAAAAAATGTGGTAAAAACACAACAAAAAATTACTATGCCTTAAAAAAATAAAATTTTTGCCCTAACCAGATAACTTAGTTGGTTAGAGAGCATCATCCCAAAGCATGAAGGTGGCTGGCTCAATCCCCAATCAGGGCACATAAAGAAGCAATACTCCCTAATACATTTTATGAGGCCAACATAACTCTGATACAAAAACCTGACAAGAACAACACTAAAAAAGAAAACTACAGACCAATGTCTCTAATGAATACAGAGGCAAAAATCCTAAACAAAATACTAGCAAATCAGATACACAACACATTAAATAATAATAATAATAATAATAATAATAATAATACATTGGGGGGGAAGATGGTGATGGAGTAGGCATACTTTCCAACTTCCACCTCCCAGAACCAAGTTGGATTACTATTTAGTTTAAGAACAATCATCTTGATAAATCAACTTTGGACTAAACTAAGAGGAATCAATAACCAAGGATCATCTAAGAAGCCACACCGACACTAGTAGGAAGGATGGAGACATGGAAAAGGCTGCTCCACTCCCAGAAGTGAATGGCAGCCTGGAGGGACTCTCAAGGCAGGGTGAGTTGCCCTGAGAGGTGTAAGTCCTTAGCCTCAAGATCAGATCCCTGAGCCTAGAAAAGGCACCCAGACAGCATTTAACTGTGGAAAGAGCTGGGTTTCTGTTGTGAGAAAGAGATACACTTCTTAGACACAGATTCTATCTTAAAGGGCCTATGCAGTTCACAACCATTTACCCAGGGCTCTGGTGAGGGAGAGCTGAGAGAACTGGAGTTGCAGGATGAGAATGTAAAGTTGGAGGCCCAGGGAGAGACACTGTGGGGGATGGAAACCAGAACCCCTATGCTGAGTCATTCTCCAGTACTGCAGTCACCATCATCTTTCTTGGGTGGAGCAATCTCCACTGTGTGGTTTCAGCCTGGGGAAAAAGAGCTGCTCCACCCTCGGGAGTCTCTCCTACCCCAGACATGGTGACTGGTTGTTCAGAGAGTCCAGGAAGAAGGGGCACATCAGTGACTCAGTTTTCTGGTGTTGAGACCAAAGCTCCCCCACACACACACTCTCCTGAGTCTATGACTGATGCTTCCACCTCACCAGAGACTAAGTTGAATCTGTCCAGGGAGCAGGCAGTACACACTTCTGAGTCTCAGAGGCAACACTCACCTGACTCCTGGGGCCATACCCTACTGAAGTCTGTGAAAAAATCAGGACAGAATGGCATCTGGGACCAAAGTGCAGAGCCACACCCACCACCCATCCTAATTGCTGAATTGCCTCGGACTCTAGACCAGGGGTCCTCAAACTTTTTACACAGGGGGCCAGTTCACTGTCCCTCAGACCATTGGAGGACCAGACTATAAAAAAAACTATGAACAAATCCCTATGCACACTGCACATATCTTATTTTAAAGTAAAAAAACAAAACAGGAACAAATACAATATTTAAAGTAAAGAACAAGTAAATTTAAATCAATAAAATGACCAGTATTTCAATGGGAACTACGGGCCTGCTTTTGGCTAATGAGATGGTCAATGTTGGTTCCATATTTGTCACTGCTAGATGTAACAAGTGATGTGACGTGCGTCCGGAGCCGTGAGGCGTGCATCCCACGTCACTGGAAGTAGTACTGTATGTGAGCGATGCCATGCTTTGCGTCTCTCACTGACCACCAATGAAAGAGGTACCCCTTCCAGAAGTGCAGTGGGGGGCCGAATAAATGGCCTCGGGGGCCGCATGTGGCCCGCGGGCCGTAGTTTGGGGACTCCTGCTCTAGACTCTAGTAGAGGCTTTTTCAGCAGCTGAGCCTAACAATCAGCCAGCAGACAGGTTACAAGGGGCAGGGCTCAAGGAAACTGGGCCATTTTTGTTTGTTTGTTTGTTTTTTACAGAGATAGAGACAGAGAGAGAATCAAAGAGAGGAATAGATAGAGACAGACAGAAACACAGAGATGAGACGCATCAATCATCAGTTTTTCGTTGTGGCACTTTAGTTGTTCATTGATTGCTTTCTCATATGTGCCTTGACCATGGGGCTATAGCAGACTGAGTAAACCCTTGCTCAAGCCAGCGACCTTCGGTCCAAGCTGGTGAGCTTTGCTCAATCCAGATGAGCCCGCACTCAAGCTGGTGACTCCAGGGTCTCGAACCTGGGTCTTCCACATCCCAGTCCAATGCTATATCCACTGCACCACCACCTGGTCAGGCAAAACTGGGTCATTTGAACAGACTTTCCTTCAAGACCAGAGTGCGTGAAAGTCAGCAAAGGAGTGCAGCTAAATATTTGCATATACACTTGGGCCTAACAGAGGCAGCCACAAACTCTTAATTCCATGTAGCTCCAAGAAGGTTGCTGAGGGCCAGTCACGGGCAGTGTCTTCCACTGGTTTGCACTGGGATCTTGCTAGAGAGGCCCAGGTCTGACATATCCATGGGCCAGCTGTTGAAAGCATCAGATCAGGACCTAACAACCCTTGCTAGAGTGGTATCTTAAGGAAAAGCACTTCACACCTGGCCCAGCTGAGGTGAGATTCACTTTCTGTGATCAGCACCAGCACAGCAGCTCATGTGCATTTGATAGGGTGGGCTTCACAGACAGTAGGCCTGGGTGTTGGATATTCTGTCTAGCTAAGCTAGATTCCACAGAGGGAAGGAAAAGAGGCTTGGAGCATGGACATTTAAAGTGTGGTCCCTGTGAGTCTACTGTTGGATCTGGTCAAGGGGCTTAGCCACCTTCAGGAGGGGCAATAAACTTCAGGAAGGGAATCTCAGTCTTTCTCCTTGAGAACAGAATCTCAAAAGCTGAAAGAACTTCTGCAGAGAGGACTGTCAGCCACACTCGGTCTGAATGTACTGCTCACTTTGTTGAGGGGAAATAAAATTTGAGTTTCCAGCAGTGGCTGAGGGATCAAGCTCTGGAGTAGGGGCCACATTCCCTGTACTAAGTCCTGACCAAGAGACTCCTGAAGTAGGAGATCCCACAAATGTTGTATTCACAACCTCAGATGCCCTAACTCACCAAGAAAGCAACCTGTAGAAGGGTTGGTTGGGTGAGGCCAATATGAGCCCACACTACAGTCTTACTACAAAAGACTTTGTGGGAAGATGAGGCAGCTGCAAGAGGAGGAGGAGCAGCTGAAAAGTAGAGACAAATCTTACAGAGCTTGGAGCTTTTACGGAGCTGTTGTCATCTATAAGGAGGAGAAAGATGATCCTTATATAAAGGTTGACCCCTCTCACTGTACCCAGACACAGAAAATTCAGACACAAAGAGTGAAAAGTACAGTAGCTGAAGACTGCTAGCCCAGAGCAGGTTACAAACAACAGCTGATGTCAACACAGGAAGAACTAGAGCCAACACCACTGGTAGTGGGTGGCTGACAGGATCAACCCTAGACTCAACTACCTACACAAGCAGAACACCCAAAGGTGAAGTCTAACAGGCACCAGACACTGTGAAGAATAAATATGCCCAACAGAACAGACATTGCACAGTGTGTAATACACATGATAAAGGTTGACCCTTAGAGCCAGCCAGACTGAAGGGATAAACATACCCATGAAAAAACTAACTGCATTTAATACTCACATACAAGAAGAGGGAAAACAGTACCCTCAAGAAGCATTCCTAGAACAAGGAAAAGAAGTGGATTGGAGGACAGTACCACCGAGTCCATCTTCTTTATAAAGACTACAAAAAATTTCAAAGCCAGAAAGAGCTACACAGACAAAATGGGAAGACAGAGAAATGCAACCCAAATGAATCAACAAGAGAAATTCCCAGAAAAAGAACTGAATGAGATGGAAGTAACCAAACTACCAGATGCAGAATTTAAAACAATAATTTTTAAGATGCTCAAGGATCTTAGAGCAACAATAGATGGACATAATGAGCACCTAAATAAAGAGATAGCAAGCATAAAAATGGACATTGAAATCATAAAAAGATCCAATGAGAAATAACAAATACAATATCAGAAATAAAGACTGCACTAGTAGGAATTAATAGCAGTCTGTATGAAGCAGAGAAACAAATTAGCGATTTAGAGAACAAGAAAAAAGAAAGCACAGAAGCAGAACAGCAAAAAGAAAAGAGGTTCAAAAATTTGAGGAAACTCTAAGAGAGCTCTGTGACAACAACATATGCATCATAGAGGTACCTAAAGGAGAAGAGAACAAACAAGGAATAGAGAACCTGTTTGAAGAAATCGTAGCTGATAATTTCCCTAAATTAATGAAGGAAAAAGTCACACAAGTTTAAAAAGCACAGAGAGTTCCATTGTGTCTTGCTGTAGGTCTCCAAGAAGACCTACAGCAAGACACAACATAATTAAAGTGTCAAAGTTGAGAGATGAAGAAAAAATACTAAAAGCTGTCAATTACCTACAGAGGAGCCCCCATAAAAATAACATCTGACTTCTCAAGAAAACACTTGAGACCAGAAAGACTTTTCAAGAAAAATTCAAAGTGATGCAAAGCAGACACCTACAACCAAGACTTCTTTATCTAGCAAGGCTATTGTTTAAAATTTAAAAAGAAATAAAAAGCTCCTCGGAAAGAAAAAATCTCAAGGAATTCATTACAACCAAACCAGTACTGCAAAAAATATTAAGGGGTCTGCTTTAAAAAGAGCAAAAAAAAAAAAATTGAGAAAAAGAGGATTGTAGATTTAAAAAATAAAATAGCAATAAACAACTACATATCAATAATAACCTTAAATGTAAATGGATTAAATGCTCAATCAAAAGATAAATGGTAGCTGCATGCATAAGAAAACAAGACCCATACATATGCTGTCTACAAGAGACCCAAGTTAGAAGAAAAGCTACACATAGACTAAAAGTGAAGGGATGAAAAAAAATATTTCACGCAAATGGAAATGAAAATAAAAACTGAGGTAGCAATACTTCTATCTGACACAATCAACTTTAAAACAAAGACTATTGTAAGGGATAAAGTAGGTCACTACATAATGATAAAGGGAGAAATACAACAGGAGGATATAACCATTATAAATATCTATGTGCCTAATATAGGAGCTCCTAGAAATATAAAGCAGACTTTGATGGACATGAAGGACGAGTTCAACAGCAATACTATAATAGTAGGGGATTTTAATACCCCACTAACATCAATGGATAGATCCTCCAGGCAGAAAATTTACAAAGAAATGACAGCCTTACATGATACACTAGATCAACAGGATTTAAGAGATATCTTCAGAACCTTTCACCCCAAAGCAGCAGAGTATACAACATTTTCAAGTGCTCATGAAACATTCTCTAGGTTAGGCCATATGTTAGGACACAAAACAAGTCTTAATAAATTTAAGAAGATTGAAATAATCTAAAAAATTTTCTCTGATCAGAATGCCATGAAACTAGAAATCAACTACAATAAAAAAATTGAAAAACATTCAAACACTTGGAGGCTAAATACCATGTTATTAAATAACGAAAGGATTAACAATAAGATCAAGGAAGAAATCAAAAAATTTCCTTGAAACAAATAAAACTGAACATAAAACAACTCCAAATTCATGGGACACAGCAAAAGCAGTCCTGAGAGGGAAGTTCATAGCACTACAGCCAAACTTTAAGAAGCAAGAAATTAGTCAAATAAACAACTTAACCCTGAATCTAAAAGAACTAGAAAAAGAACAACAAATAAAGCCCAGAGGAAATACCAGGAAGAATATAATAAAGATAAGAGTGGAAATAAATGACATAGTATTTAAAAAAACAATACAGAAGATCAATGAAACCAAGATTTGGTTCTTTGAAAAGGTAAACAGGATTAATGAACCCATAACCAGATTCATCAAGAAAAAAATAGAGAGGATACAAATAAATAAAATTGGAAATGAAAGTGGAAAAGTAATAACGGACACCACAGAAATATAAAGGATTGTAAGAAAATACTATGAAGATCTGTATGCCAAAAAATTGGACAACCTAGGTGAAATAGATAAATTTCTAGAAACACATTATCTTTTAAAACTCAATCGGGAAGAATCAGAAAACGTAAACAGACTGATTACAACAAATGAATTGAAACGGTTATCAAAAAAACTTCCACGTATCAATGTTTCTGAGTTTTGGGGGTATATACTCAGTAGAGGGATTGCTGGGTCATAAGGTAGTTCTATTTGCAGTTTTTTGAGGAACCACCATACTTTCTTCCATAATGGTAGTACTACTTTACATTCCCACCAACAGTGGATGAGGGTTCCTTTTTCTCCACAGCCTCTCCAACATTTGCTATTACCTGTCTTGTTAATAATAGCTAATCTAACAGGTGTGAGGTGGTATCTCATTGTAGTTTTGATTTGCATTTCTCTAATAACTAAAGAAGATGAGCATCTTTTCATATATCTGTTGGCCATTTGTACTTCCTCCTGGGAGAAGTGACTGTTCATGTCCTCTTCCCATTTTTTTATTGGATTGTTTGTTTGTTTGTTGTTGAGTTTTATGAGTTCTTTGTATATTTTGGATATTAGGCCCTTATCTGAGCTGTTGTTTGAAAATATCATTTCCCATTTAGTTGGCTTTCTGTTTATTTTGTTATCAGTTTCTCTTGCTGAGAAAAAACTTCTTAGTCTGATGTAGTCCCATTCATTAATTTTTGCCTTCACTTCTCTTGCCATTGGAGTCAAATTCATAAAATGCTCTTTAAAACCCAGAAACATTGATACGTAAAGACACATGCAGCTCCATGTTCATTGCAGCATTGTTCACAGTGGCCAGGACATGGAAACAACCAAAAAGCCCATCAATAGACGACTGGATAAAGAAGATGTGGCACATATACACTATGGAATACTACTCAGCCATAAGAAATTATGACATCGGATCATTTACAGCAAAATGGTGGGATCTTGATAACATTATACGAAGTGAAATAAGTAAATCAGAAAAAAACAGGAACTGCATTATTCCATACGTAGGTGGGACATAAAAGTGAAACTAAGAGACATTGATAAGAGTGTGGTGGTTACGGGGGGAGGGGGGAAAGGGAGAGGGAAAGGGGGAGGGGGAGGGCACAAAGAAAACTAGATAGAAGGTGACAGAGGACAATCTGACTTTGGGTGATGGGTATGCAACATAATTGAAAGACAAGATAACCTGGACTTGTTGATCTTTGAATATATGTAACCTGATTTATTGATGTCGCCCCATTAAAAAAATAAAATTATAATAAAAAAAAAAAAAAACTTCTAGCAAAAAAATGTCCTGGACCAGATAGTTTCACAGGCAAATTTTACCAAATATTCAAAGAACTAACACCAATCTTTCTCAAGCTATTTCAAAAAATTCAAGAGGAGGGAAGACTACCAAGCTTTTTTTATGAGGCAAGCATTATTTTCATTTCAAAACCAGGTAAAGACACTCTTATTCAACATAGTCCTGGAAGTTCTAGCCACAACAATCAGATAAGAAGAAAAAATAAAAGGCATCCAAATTAGAAAAGAAGTAAAACTATCATCTGCAGATGATATGATATTGTATATAGAAAACCTTCAAGTCTCAGTCAAAAACTACTGGACCTGATAAATGAATTCAGCAAGGTGGCAGGATATAAATTTATACTCAGAAATCAGAGGCATTTTTATACACCAACAATGAACTATCAGAAAGAGAAATTAAGGAAACAATCCCCTTCACTATTGCAACAACAAAAATAAGGTAGCTAGGAGTAAATGTAACCAAGAAGGTAAGGGCTTTATATTCAGAAAATTATAAAACATAGATAAAAGGAATCAAGGAAGATACAAAAAAGTAAAAGCATATACCATGTTCATGGATAGAAAGAATAAACATCATTAAAATGTCTATATTACCCAAAGCTATTTATAAATTAATTGCAATTCCTATTAAAATAGCAATAGCATACTTCAAAGATGTAGAACAAATATTCCAAAAAAGAACACGGATAGCCTCAGCAATCTTGAAAATGAAGAATAAAATGGGAGGTATCACACTTCCTGATATCAAGTTATACTACAAGGCCATTGTACTCAAAAGAGCTTGGTATGGGCATAAAAACAGACATATAGATCAATGGAACAGAATAGAGAACCCAGAAATAAACTCATACTTTTATGGTCAATTCATATTTGACAAAGGAGGTAAAAACATACAATGGAGTAAAGATAGTCTCTTTAATAAATGCTGTTGGCCCAACCTGTGGTGGCGCAGTGAATAAAGCGTCAACCTGGAAAGCTGAGGTCTCTGGTTCAAAACCCTGGGCTTACCCAGTCAAGGCACATATGGGAGTTGATGCTTCCTGCCTCTCCCCACTAGTGTCTCTCTTCTCTCTCTCTCTCTCTTTCTCTCCTCTCTCAAATGAATAAATAAAATCTTTTTAAAAAGCCATAGGTTTAAAATAAATAAATAAATGGTGTTGGAAAAATTGAACAGGTACATGCACAAAAATTAAACTAGCCCGTAAATTTACACCATTCACAAAAATAAACTCAAAATGAATAAAAGATTTAAACATAAGACACAAACCCATAAACATCTTGGAAGAAAACATAGGCAGTAAATTCTCTGATATCTCTTGTAGCAATATTTTTGCTGACTTATTTCCATAGGCAAGTGAAATAAAAAACAGGAGGAACAAATGGGACTATATCAACCTAAAAAGTTTTGCCCAGGAAAAGACACCATGAACAAAATAAAATGACAACCCACACAATGGGAGAACATATTTGCCAATAACTCTGATAGAGAGATAATAACCAAAATTTATAAAGAACTTCTAAAATTCAACACCAGGAAAGTAAACTATCCAAATAAAAAATGGGCAAAAGAACTAAATAGACACTTCTCCAAAGTGGACATACAAATGGCCAATAAGCATAAGAAAAAATGTTCAACATCACTAATCATCAGAGAAATGCAAATTAAAACCACAATGTGATACCACCTCACACCTGTCAGAATGGCACTCATTAACAAAACAACGCACAATAAGTGCTGGCAAGAATGTAGAGAAAAGAGAACCCTCCTACCCTGCTGGTGGAAATGCAGACTGGTGCAGCCACTGTGGAGAACTTTATGGGATTTCCTCAAAAAATGAAAAATAGAACTGCCTTTTGACCCAGCTATTCCACTTTTAGAAATATATCCTAAGAATGCCAAATCACTGATTCAAAAAAGATATGCACCCCAATGTTTATTGCAACATTGTTTACAATAACCAAGGTCTGGAAACAGCCCAAGTGTCCATCAGTAGACTAGAGGATTAAAAAGCAGTGGTACATATACACAATGGAATACTACATGGCTGTGAAAAAGAAGAAAATCATACCTTTTGTGACACCATGGGTGGACCTGGAGATTATCATGCTAAGTGAAATAAGCCTGGTAGAGAAAGTAAAATATCATATGACCTCACATATATGTGGAATCTAATGAACAAAGTGAACTGAGGAATGGAATAGAGGCAGAGGTGGGGTCACAGGGACCAGAGGGATAGCAGTCAGAGGGAAGGGGGAAGAGGAGATGAGATCAGAGAAGGTAAAGGGATTAGTGAAACTATATATACATAACACAGAGTTATAGATAGCAGGACAGCAAATCCTAGAGGAAAGAGAGGAGGGAGTTAGGAGGAGCAGGGTGAAGGGGATATAAAGAGGGATACAGGGGTGGATGTGAGAGAGTTATATTCAGTAGGACACTTGAATCCATGTAAACACAATAAATTAAAAATTAATTAAAAATTTTTAAAAAATAATAATACATCACAATCAAGTGGGTTTGATTCTAGGAGCACAAGGATTGTTCAATATACATAAATTGATTGATATAATACATCACATCAACAAAACAAAGAACAAAAATCATATGGTCCTATCAATAGATGCAGAAAAGACATTTGATAAGATACAAAAGCCCTTTATGTTTAAAACACTCAATAAAATTCAAATAGAAGGAAAACTCCTCAACATAATTCATGTCATACATGACAAACTATCAGCTAATATCATTTTAAACGGTGAAAAACCAAATGCTTTTCTTCTAAAATCAGAAACAAGACAAGGTTGCCCACTGTCTCAACTCTTATTCAACATAGTTCTGGAAGTCTTAGCCAGAGCAATCAGATGAGAGAAAGAAATAAAAGTCATCCATATCAAGAAAGAAGTAAAGATATCACTTTTTTTCGGATGACATAATCCTGTATATATACTGGGGATATATATATAAGGGATTTTTTATTGCTTCATATTCATTTTGAAATATCCCCTAATTTTTGTGAGCAGTAAAGACTCCACCAAAAATACTATTAGAAACAGTAAACCAATACATTAAAGTCATAGGATACAAAATCAATATGCAAAAGTCTATTGCTTTCCTATATGCCAATGATGAACCTTTGGAAAATAAACTCAGAAAAACAATCCCTTTTAAAATTGCAACAAAAATAAATAATTAAATAAATTAAATACCTATGAATAAACTTAACAAAGTACATGAAGTGCCTATATACTACAAAGCATTATTGAAAAAGACACAATGAAATGGAAAAAAGTTTTATGTTCATGGATTGGAAGAATCAACATAGTTAAAATGGCTATAATACCTAAAGCAATATACAAATTTAATGCAATACCCATCAAAATTTCAATATCATATTTTAAAGAAACAGAACATAAAATTACCAGGTTTTATGGAACCATGAAAACCTCGAATAGACAGAGCAATCCTGAAAAAAAAAGAATGAAGCCAGAGGTATCACACTAGCTGACTTCAAATTATACTATTGAGCCACGATGATCAAAACAGCATGATATTGGCAGAAAAACAGACATACAGAACAATAGAACAGATTCAAGAGCCCAGAAATAAAACCACATAGATATGCACAAATAATCTTCAACAAAGGAGCCAAACACACACTATGGATTAAAAAAAAACCTCTTCAGTAAATGGTGCTGGAAAAACTGTAAAGCCACCTGCAGAAGAATGAAACTTAACTACAGTTTGTCCCCTTGCACAAAGATTAATTCAAAATGGCTCAAAGACCTAAGTATAACATCTGAAACAATAAATTACATAGAAGAAAACAAAAGTACCAAACTTATGGACCTTGGCCATAGAAAGCATTTTATTAATTTAACCTCAAAGACAAGGGAAATAAAGGCAAGAATAAATGAATGGGACTATATCAAACAAAAAGCTTCTGTAGAGCAAAAGAAACTAACAACAAAACAAAAAGGCAGCTAACCAAATGGGAGATGATAACATAAACAATAGCTTCAATAAGGGGTTAATATCCAAAATATGGAAAGAACTCACAAAGTTCAACAACAAACAAGCAGATAATTCAATTAAAAACTTGGTATGCAACATAATTGATTGAGAAGATATCCTGGACATGTTTTCTTTGAACATATGTACCCTGATTTATTGATGTCACCCTAGTAAAATAAAAATAAAAAAAAACTTGGAAGAGGACGTGAATAGACATTTTCCCCAAGTAGACATAGAAATGACCAGCAGATATATGAAAAAATACCTATCTTCACTAGCTATTAGAAAAATGCATATCAAAACTACAATGATATCACCTCACACTTGTTATATTGGCTATTATCAACAAGACAGTTAATAACAGGTGGACAGAAAGGAACTCTCATTCACTGTTGGTGAGAATGTAAACTGATATAGCCATTATGGAAGAAAGTATGGTGGCTCCTCAAAACACAAAGACTAGAACTACCATGTGACCCAGCAATCTATCTACTGGGTATGTACATAAAAAATTTTGAAAACATCAGTATGTAAAGACACATGCACCCCCATGTTCATTGCATCACTATTCCCAGTGGCCAAGACATGGAAACAACCCAAGTGTCCTTTGAAAGAGGATTGATTAAAAGTATGTTACATATATACAATGGCATACTACTAGCCATAAGAAATGGTGACATATTGTCATTTATGACAACATGGATGGACTTTGAGAATTTGATACTAAGTAAAATAAGTAAATCAGAAAAAGCTAAGATCTATATCATTTCACACATAGGGGGGATATAAAACTGAGATTCATGGACATATACAAAAGTGAAGTGGTTACCAGGGGCAGGGAGTTGTGGGGGAAGGTGGAAGGGAGTAAAAAACGTGATGGAAAGTGATTTGACTTTGGATGATTGGTACACAACACAATCAACAGTTCCAATGCTATAGCAACATTTACCTGAAAAAGGAATGTACTCTTAGCAGTTTGCTAATAGGTAACAAAGCTGACTTGACAAATAGGCCAGTTCCCAGCATTTCTTCATCTAGAAACAAACTCAGAACAACTTTTGCACTCTTACACCACAAAGCACAAAGGAGCATATTTTCTGAATTACGATCAATATATAAGAAAGGTTGAAACCATCCTAAGTCATTGCTACTCCAAGTGCATAGTACTGCCTAGTACTGCTTACAACTTGCTTCCATCCTGCTGCAAGGGGCTTGCGACATCATACTAACTCTGGTTCAGCTAGACTACACCATTTACACATTTTTTGTTTATGTACAGAATGTTTTTGGATGAAGAAAATGTTAGATTAATGTCTATTGTGGTGCAAGCCTCTTATTTTATCAACCAACCAGTTTTAAACAGTTTACAGACCATTTGCTCTGATTAGCACTGGCTCATATGATCACAAGCAGAAAAGAAATTTTGAAATTATAGCATATTTACACTCTGCAGTGGCACATTAAGTGGGAGGGGAAATGGTGGGAGTGTGCTGTCTGAGTGCTCCTCAGAGCAAGGACAATGTGCTAGGTACATAGGAGGTCATCAAAGCAAGGATAATAGGCCAGACCTCAGGTGTGTTTCAGCTCCAATCCAGAAAAGCAGCAAAAACAGACAAGCAACTCCATCACTGACCTCAGGACCAGCTGCATTGATTAAGAAACCCCTGCTTTGGTGCTGAGCAATCAGTGGAGACCAGGACCCTGAAAGGATTCACTTGCAGAGCTGATGAATATTCTTTTGAGATCCTGTCCTGAATCTTAGGACAGAGGACCCAGGACTCTCCCTCCTAGGTGCATGCTGGTACCTTTCTCCTCCACCCCTCTGCCCATCCTAAGCTCCAAAGACCCCACTTTGCCTCTGTAACTTGTTTCCGGAGCCCATTTCTTCTACCTCTGTAACTTTCTAAATAAACTTTCTCTTACATTGTGAGTCTTGGCTCTGAATTCTTTCCTAGCCAGAACTCAAGTACTGAGGTTGCTGAACCAAGGGCCTGGTCTGATCCCACCGGTCTTGCACCTGGCATTGCCAACACACTCACCAACATCTCTTTCTTTCCCCTAGCCCACCTTGGTTTGCCACCAATCTGATGTGAACCTATATAGAAATTAAAATGAACTAAAATATGTAAGTATGTTTTTAAGATACCAAAAATTTATAATAAACAGTTTCTGGATATCTGTGAGCAGTTTAATAAAATAGCAACTTCATGTTAATAGAGAATAACAGAAGGGAACAAAACAAGGGAAGTGTACAAAGGGGACTTCAACTGAATTTATATTATTTTTAAAGTGATTCAAAGTAAATAGGACAAAATATAGGATGTATATTGCTGATCACTTTCATACTTTTACAAAATATATATTTATTTCTGAACAAGGTATCTGTTTCAGTCCTTTTTTCTTCTATGTTCCATATTTCTATACTTCTTTATTTATTTTATAAAAATTACTACTGAATATTTTAAAAAGGAAGGAGCAACTATCCATGGCATCTTAATTCTTTACTTTTGTAGGGAAACAAGTAACTAATTGGTAACTATCACTTCTACCCAAAGATAATCTTTTAACAGATTGTCATACAGTTGCATGTTTCATCAAAATTTTCAAGCAAAAAAAAAATTAAGTAAAAGCATTTTTATCTTTTTAGGCATTATAGATAGATATTTTGAATCCATTATTAACTTATATTATAATAAGCTTAAGATATATAAAAATGTAATGGCATTGCTTTGAGTACCCAAAAGAAAAGTTAATATCTAAAAAGCTAAGATGTAGTATTAGTGCTGGAAGGTAATATACATATATTGCAAAGTTGTTTTTTTTTTATAATACAGATTGAATTACAAAACCTGTGGTTACCTACAGAAATAGTCAAGTAAGATATCTTTTAACAATCAAATATGTATGAAATAGTTGATACTTTCCATTATTTTTTATTTAAGTCATGTGCAATTGAGTAGTAGATGGTGACTAGATCTTTGTATTTTAATTAAATAATATTAAGTCCTTTTATAATAAAATCAGTAGATGTTCTCTGTTTAGAGAAGAGTTATAAGGAATTAAAGAAACAAAAAAGGAAATGAGGACTCAAACATAATCTGAGGTATAAAAGCATCATATGACATATATTATTAATCCATTATGTTTCTAATACTGTGCTTATAAACCTGAGCACTGACATTAAAGTTAGACTAATAATGTAATTTCTCTTATAAGGAAGGCAGTTTGGAGATAATTTTTAATGAAAGAAGCTATTTAAAAAATTGTAGAAATGATATAATTCCATTTTTACAAAGTTATTTCAATTTTCTGGTTTTTAAAAACCCAGAGTGCTGTTTTTAAACTATATGTCTGTTCCTGTTGTTTTCTTTTTATCAGATATAGAAAACCTATCCTCAAATGCAGGTAAAACAAAATAGAACACTATTATTTTTTAATAATGTAGTTTAGGTTTAAATTTACTGTAGAAATCCTGCTTATGTAGATTATTTTGAAAATGGAATTTAAAATTTACCTGTTTAGTGGTATCAGAATTTTGTTGCTACCAAGACTTTAAGAAGAATTTTAATTCATTTTTTCCAGTGATAAAGAACCTGTTTTGATGGTAACATTTTCTTAAAAAATCTGCTATTATTATAATTTTCCTAAAGTACCTCAATGCATGGCCACATATGAAGTACTACTGCCACAGCCCATAGAGAAAAATGTTGTATAAATAGAGCCGACCTCTGGAAAATTATAGAGCCAATCAAGTTCACTTTGTCATCTTAAGTAATTTCCATTCCAAATTTTAAGTGTCAGTGAACTAAAAGCCATTCCCCTTTCTTCTCAATGAAAGAGAAACATTTCCTTTGGACTGACCTCAGTTGTAGAATGGAGCCAAGTTCACGGAAACAATGTCTCCTCCACTCCCACTCTATTCCTATACCACTCAAGGCCCCCATCACTCAAAGGTACTGAGAGGATTTGACTCTTTGTTACCTACACTTAGAGAATATCCTTCAACAGGAGAATATTAATGATGAAAGGCTTAAAATGTAAATTCCCAGGACATTCTATAAAAATGAGTTTTGGTCAAAATGCTATTAACAAGCTGGTAGTCATTTTCTGCTGCCTTAAGCAACCAGGGAAATTAACATAGGCAGAGGGGATTCACTGAAGGACCCTTCAGAGGGCTGGGGAACCATGGGAATAGCACAGTGAAAGATCATGAATGGAGCGGAATCATAAAAATAATGATAATCGTAAGAATCATAGCTGACACAAAATGTTTAATTGGAACCAGATGTAGTTTTTAATGCCTTGTATAAGTAATTTAATCCTCACACCAATCCTCTGAAGTATGAAGTATGATTATCCCCATTGTACAGGTGAGAAATTAAGGCACAGCATGGACAATTAACTTGCCAGAAGTTAACAGTGCGTGTGACTATTTCAGTGGGGGCCTGTGGAGACTGAAGACCCCAGTTACTGGAAATAAAATTCCAACTTTCTATTTTTCAGTTTCTGTTGTGTTCATGAGTAATAATAACAATCTCTAATTAATATATAATTTCAAAGAAAATTGGAGTAATAATAACAGCTAATATTTGTTGGAGACATATGGCAGATCTTGTTTTTTTATGTATATTATCTAGTTCAGTCCTCATGACAATTTTTTAAAAGAAAAATAGTATTATTATCCCATTTTTATATACAAGAAAAGAGAGGATAGAAATGTATTACTGGACGTCAGAGTAATGGCGGAGTAGGAAGCGATACCGATAAATCTCCCCCAAAACTCAACAAGATCTTCAACCAGAAACAGAAAAACCTATACTTGGAGCCTCCAGATGCTTCACAATACACCCGAAGGTATGGTCGAGTGAAAAATTGGCTAAATATATAACCAAATCCTGAAGGAAATAGGGAGTAAGAAATGCTCCGCCTTCCTCACTAACCTAAACAGGGCGGCTTTCTCTGGTAACTGTGAATATAGAAACTGAGGCGGCAAAGGGGGTGAATACATCCAGGCCGCGCACAAAAGGCCGAACCAGGCTGTGGCACGGAGATCCTAGCGGAGGAAAAACTGTTCCTGTGGCAAGCCGGGCAATACAAGCTAACACTCGCTGCCAAACCCAAACAAAGAAAGACAAGCGGGGCAGCCATTTTACCCGTTCTCCTGGTTGGTGCGCAGTTAGTGGGCGAGAGATCTCTTCCTAAGCCCCAGAAGTGGGTGTCCGTGTTGCCCCACAGAGAGGCAGGGTCAGAGGCCTTTCTGTGGGCCGAAAGCAGAATCTCTGGGCAGCCCCAGCGCCCTGGGAAAGCCGCGCACGGGAGGGAGCGAGAACTAATTCCAATGGTGGAAATTTTCCGTGCTGGTGAGGGTTTCACTCAGGGAAACGCGGCCGGCCTCATATCCTGGTGTGCGCGCACAGATAGGTAGTGAGCGATTCCTCCGAGTGCCTCGGCAGGGCACGCCCGTGTTATCGCACAGAGGGGCAGAGTCAGGGGCCTTTGTGTGGGCAAAAGCAAAATCTCGGGCTGCCCCAGCGCCTTGCAAAAGCCGTGCATGGGGATGGAGCGAGAGCGAATTCCAGCGCTGAAAATTTCCATGCGGTTGGGGGTTTCACTGAGAGCGTGAGACTACTGGCCGGATATCCTGGTCTGCGCACCCAGATAGTGAATGAGAGTTTCCTCCAAGCACCCTGGAAGTGGGTGCCCGCCTGTGTTACCGAACAGAGTGGCAGAGCCAGAGGTCTTTGAGTGGGCGGAAAGCCCGCCTGATTATGCTAGCAGCTCTGACTGACTGAGCCTTACCCAGAGCCCTGTGCTGAGTGGAAATAGAATGGGGAGTTGCCAGCTCTTTGAACCTCTTACTATCCAGGCAGAGGCAGCAACAACCCCATAGCTGGATTATCAGGCTACTAATTGAGGAAGGAAAGACTAGGAGAAAGGCTCCAGGAACACGGACTCTCTCACTGTCGGAGCCTATGAAAGCTAATGAGCCTTGACTGCCCAACGAGACTAAAGCACAATACATGACATTGCCATAGAGACTTATCAACTGCAAACCTCTACCTGAGCGTGCCAAAGGGGCAGAACCCGGGGTACAGAGTCACCGACCAGGAAGAGGGAGAGAAAAGAAAAAACAAGAAGATAACCTCTCAAAATCAAGAATAATCTGCAGACTTTATAACCTATCCCATTTTATTATATTTGTTCGTTTGTTTCTCTTATCTTCATTCTTGATACTTTTTTTCCTCCTCCAATTTGGCCGATTAACTCTCTGCCGGTCTTACTCTCTCCTCTCCTTGAACTACACTACCCATAAGTGTTACATCTCCCATTATCTTTTTTCTCCTCTTCCTTTCTCTCTATGAGGGTTGCACTCCAAAACCCTTAACTCTCTCTCTCTCCTTTCTTTTTTCTTCTTTTACTGCTTCCCTCTTTTTTTCTCTCTCTCTCTTTCTTTTCTCCCTCTATATTAGTTTCTTCCTTTCTCCTTTACATCTCCTCTCATTCAAACCTCAATAACAAACAAATTATCTTATCTGGGACTCAAACTTATGTTTGTGGCATTTTGGGGTTTTTTTACTTCACCTTTTTAACTCACTAGCAGTGCTCCCATCCCTGGCTCTCCATTTTATCTAGTTCTTGTTCCACTAAATACAATAGTATTTTTTTAATTTGTCCCCCCATTTTTCTGTTCTCTTATTCCTCTCATCATAACTCTTAGACAACACCAACACCTAAAAGCAAATCATTTTATTCTTGATGCAAATTTTTTCCTTATTTGCTTTTTGTGGGTCCATACCGCCCCCCCCTTTTTTTTTTCCTCTTTTTTTTTTCTTTTTTTTTTTTTGCCCCTTTATTACTTTTCCCCACTTCAGGACCTCCATCACAGGCACTGTTTGTTATAATTCACAGTTCACCACAAGATTTTCTCAAGAAAAAGGGGAGAGGAGAGGAAAAAAGGAGGGGGGGAATAATTTCCTTTTTTTAAAAATTATTATTTTATTTTTCTTTATTTCATTATTAATTTAAAAAAAAAAAAACAACTCTTTTTTATTTTTTATTTTTTTAACTTTTTATTCTTTATTAAATCTCATTAATACTATCAACAAAACCACCCTCAGATGCCATTAAGGAAGAGAAAATCGAATATCATGGATACAAAAGAAAGAGAGGTAACACAGATAGATGAGGAAAAATCTATGGAGAAAAAATTTAATATATTGGAAACCTTGGAGCTAAATGACAGAGAATTCAAGATAGAAATCCTAAAAATCCTCCGAGATATACAAGAAAACACAGAAAGGCAATTTAGGGAGCTCAGAAAACAACTCAATGAACACAAAGAATATATGTCCAAAGAAATTGAAACTATAAAAACAAATCAAACAGAGATGAAAAACTCAATTCACGAGCTGAAAAACGAAGTAACAAGCTTAGCTAATAGAACAGGTCAGATAGAAGAGAGGATTAGTGAAATAGAAGACAAGCAACTTGAGGCACAACAGAGAGAAGAAGAAAGAGACTCAAAAATTAAAAAAAATGAGATAGCCCTACAAGAATTATCTGACTCCATCAAAAAGAATAACATAAGAATAATAGGTATATCAGAGGGAGAAGAGAGAGAAAATGGAATGGAGAACATACTCAAACAAATAATAGATGAGAACTTCCCAAGCCTGTGGAAAGAACTAAAGCCTCAAATTCAAGAAGCAAACAGAACACCGAGTTTTCTTAACCCCAACAAACCTACTCCAAGGCATATCACAATGAAATTGACACAAACCAACAGCAAAGAAAAAATTCTCAAGGCAGCCAGGGAAAAGAAGAATACAATATATAAAGGAAGGCCCATTAGATTATTATCAGATTTCTCAGCAGAAACTCTACAAGCTAGAAGAGAGTGGACCCCAATATTTAAAGTCCTGAAAGAGAGAAACTTTCAGCCACGAATACTATACCCATCAAAGCTATCCTTCAAATATGAAGGAGAAATAAAAACATTCACAGATACAGAAAAGATGAGGGAATTTATCATCAGAAAACCCCCACTCCAGAAATTACTAAAGGGGGTTCTCCAATCAGATACAAAGAACAAAAAAAAAAACAGAGCCACAAGTAAAAGCTCCAAGAAGAACACAATAAAACCAAATTTAAACTGTGACAACAACAAAAAGAAAGAGGGGGAGAAGATGGAGATTAACAGTAGCAAAGGACGATGGAGTGCAAAAGTACTCACAAAATAGTTTGCTACAATGAAAAGGGTAGGGACCCTTTTCATTACTCAAAGGTAAACACCATTGAAAAAACCACCACAGAAGCACATGAGATAAAAAAGATAGCAACAGAGGAAAGATGTATGGAATACAACCAAATAAAAACAAAAGATAGAAAAACGAAAGAGAAGGATCAAACAAGACACAAAACTAACAGAAAGCAAGATATAAAATGGCAATAGGGAACTCACAAGTATCAATAATTACACTAAATGTAAACAGATTAAACTCACCAATAAAAAGGCACAGAGTAGCAGAATGGATTAAAAAAGAAAATCCAACTATATGCTGCCTACAGGAAACTCATCTAAGTAACAAGGATAAAAACAAATTCAAAGTGAAAGGCTGGAAAACAATACTCCAAGCAAATAACATCCAAAAAAAAGCAGGTGTAGCAATACTCATATCGGATAATGCTGACTACAAGACAGGAAAAGTACTCAGAGATAAAAATGGCCATTTCATAATGGCTAAGGGGACACTGAATCAAGAAGACATAACAATTCTTAATATATATGCACCAAACCAAGGAGCACCAAAATATATAAGACAGCTACTTATTGACCTTAAAACAAAAACTGACAAAAATACAATCATACTTGGAGACCTCAATACACCGCTGACGGCTCTAGATCGGTCATCCAAGAGAATCAACAAAGACATAGTGGCCTTAAACAAAACACTAGAGCACCTGGATATGATAGACATCTACAGGACATTTCATCCCAAAGTGACTGAGTATACATTTTTCTCCAGTGTACATGGATCATTCTCAAGAATTGACCATATGTTGGGCCACAAAAACAACATCAGCAAATTCAGAAAAATTGAAGTTGTACCAAGCATATTTTCTGATCATAAAGCCTTGAAACTAGAATTCAACTGTAAAAAAGAGGAAAAAAATCCCACAAAAATGTGGAAACTAAACAACATACTTTTAAAAAATGAATGGGTCAAAGAAGAAATAAGTGCAGAGATCAAAAGATTTATACAGACTAATGAAAATGACAATACGACATATCAGAATCTATGGGATGCAGCAAAAGCAGTGATAAGAGGGAAGTTCATATCGCTTCAGGCATATATGAACAAACAAGAGAGAGCCCAAGTGAACCACTTAACTTCCCACCTTAAGGAACTAGAAAAAGAAGAACAAAGACAACCCAAAACCAGCCGAAGAAAGGAGATAATAAAAATCAGAGCAGAAATAAATGAATTAGAGAACAGAAAAACTATAGAAAAAATTAATAGAACAAGGAGCTGGTTCTTTGAAAAGATCAATAAAATTGACAAACCCTTGGCAAGACTTACCAAGGAAAAAAGAGAAAGAACTCATATAAACAAAATCCAAAATGAAAGAGGAGAAATCACCACGGACACCGTAGATATACAAAGAATTATTGTAGAATACTATGAAAAACTTTATGCCACCTAATTCAACAACCTAGAAGAAATGGATAAATTCCTAGAACAATACAACCTTCCTAGACTGAGTCAAGAAGAAGCAGAAAGCCTAAACAGACCTATCAGTAGAGAAGAAATAGAAAAAACCATTAAAAACCTCCCCAAAAATAAAAGTCCAGGCCCTGACGGCTATACCAGCGAATTTTATCAAACATTCAAAGAAGACTTGGTTCCTATTCTACTGAAAGTCTTCCAAAAAATTGAAGAAGAAGCAATACTTCCAAACACATTTTATGAGGCCAACATAACCCTCATACCAAAACCAGGCAAGGATGGCACAAAAAAAGAAAACTACAAACCAATATCTCTAATGAATACAGATGCTAAAATACTAAACAAAATACTGGCAAATCGAATACAACAACATATTAAAAAAATAATACATCATGATCAAGTGGGATTCATCCCAGAATCTCAAGGATGGTTCAACATACGTAAAACGGTTAACATAATACACCATATCAACAAAACAAAGAACAAAAACCACATGATCTTATCAATAGATGCAGAAAAGGCTTTCGATAAAATACAACACAATTTTATGTTTAAGACTCTCAACAAAATGGGTATAGAAGGAAAATATCTCAACATGATAAAGGCCATATATGATAAACCATCAGCTAACATCATATTAAATGGCACTAAACTGAAGGCTTTCCCCCTTAAATCAGGAACAAGACAGGGTTGTCCACTCTCTCCACTCTTATTTAATGTGGTACTAGAGGTTCTCGCCACAGCAATCAGACAAGACAAAGAAATAAAAGGCATCCATATCGGAAAAGAAGAAGTAAAGGTATCACTTTTTGCAGATGATATGATCCTATACATCGAAAACCCCAAAGAATCCACAAAAAGACTACTAGAAACAATAAGCCAATACAGTAAGGTCGCAGGATACAAAATTAACATTCAGAAGTCAATAGCCTTTCTATATGCCAACAATGAAATAACTGAGAAGGAACTCAAAAGAATAATCCCCTTCACGATTGCAACAAAAAAAATAAAATACTTAGGAATAAACATAACAAAGAATGTAAAGGACTTATATAATGAAAACTATAAACCATTGTTAAGGGAAATTGAAAAAGATATAATGAGATGGAAGAATATACCTTGTTCTTGGCTAGGAAGAATAAATATAATCAAGATGGCCATATTACCCAAAGCAATATACAAATTCAATGGAATTCCCATCAAACTTCCAATGACGTTTTTTAAAGAAATAGAGCAAAAAATCATCAGATTTATATGGAACTATAAAAAACCCCGAATAGCCAAAGCAATCCTAAAGAAAAAGAATGAAGCTGGGGGCATTACAATACCTGACTTCAAACTCTATTATAGGGCCACGACAATCAAAACAGCATGGTATTGGCAGAAAAATAGACACTCAGACCAATGGAACAGAATAGAAAGTCCAGAAATAAAACCACATATATATAGTCAAATAATTTTTGATAAAGGGGCCAACAACACACAATGGAGAAAAGAAAGCCTCTTCAATAAATGGTGCTGGGAAAACTGGAAAGCCACATGCAAAAGAATGAAACTGGACTACAGTTTGTCCCCCTGTACTAAAATTAACTGAAAATGGATCAAAGATCTAAACATAAGACCTGAAACAATTAAGTACATAGAAGAAGACATAGGTACTCAACTCATGGACCTGGGTTTTAAAGAGCATTTTATGAATTTGACTCCAATGGCAAGAGAAGTGAAGGCAAAAATTAATGAATGGGACTACATCAGACTAAGAAGTTTTTGCTCAGCAAGAGAAACTGATAACAAAATAAACAGAAAGCCAACTAAATGGGAAATGATATTTTCAAACAACAGCTCAGATAAGGGCCTAATATCCAAAATATACAAAGAACTCATAAAACTCAACAACAAACAAACAAACAATCCCATAAAAAAATGGGAAGAGGATATGAACAGACACTTCTCCCAGGAAGAAATACAAATGGCCAACAGATATATGAAAAGATGCTCATCTTCTTTAGCTATTAGAGAAATGCAAATCAAAACAGCAATGAGATACCACCTCACACCTGTTCGATTAGCTATTATTAGCAAGACAGGTAATAGCAAATGTTGGAGAGGCTGTGGAGAAAAAGGAACCCTCATACACTGTTGGTGGGAATGTAAAGTAGTACAACCATTATGGAAGAAAGTATGGTGGTTCCTCAAAAAACTGAAAATAGAACTACCTTATGACCCAGCAATCCCTCTACTGGGTATATACCCCCAAAACTCAGAAACATTGATACATAAAGACACATGCAGCCCCATGTTTATTGCAGCATTGTTCACAGTGGCCAGGACATGGAAACAACCAAAAAGCCCGTCAATAGATGACTTGATAAAGAAGATGTGGCACATATACACTATGGAATACTACTCAGCCATAAGAAATGATGACATCGGAACATTTACAGCAAAATGGTGGGATCTAGATAACATGATACGAAGCGAAATAAGTAAATCAGAAAAAACCAGGAACTGCATTATTCCATACGTAGGTGGGACATAAAAGTGAAACTAAGAGACATTGATAAGAGTGTGGTGGTTACGGGGGGGAGGGGGGAATGGGAGAGGGAAAAGGGGAGGGGGAGGGGCACAAAGAAAACAAGATAGAAGGTGACAGAGGACAATCTGACTTTGGGTGACGGGTATGCATCATAATTGAACGACAAGATACCCTGGTCTTGTTATCTTTGAATATATGTATCCTGATTTATTGATGTCACCCCATTAAAAAAATAAAATTATTTAAAAAAAAAAACAAAAAAAAAAAACAACAAAAAAAAAAAAAAGAAGGGGGGGAATAAAAATACATGTTAACCATATTTTTAAATAAATGAAAAATATTATGTGCTATTAATGTTAAAATGGTAAAAAAAAAAAAAAAAGAAAGAAATGTATTACTTTGCTCAAGGTTACACAGAGAGCAGAGGCTCCAAAGCAGGAGCTTCAGTCCCAGAGCTGTAGCCCTGCACCACTGTGCTGTGAAGTATATAAACTAGACAAGAACGTGAAGAGTGAAGAACCAGATGTTTTTAATTGCAGAAGAGCAATAGTAATTATTAACATTTATGTGAACTGATTACTATGGCTCCTTAATTACTGTCGAGAATAATAACAATTGTGTGTATTAGTTTATTAATTTTGTCCTGAGATGACTTTGATTAACAACATAACACTATATTAACAAAAATTCACTTTTTATAGTTTGCAACTCTTTCATTATGACCACCTGTTTATAACACAATTTCTAGAATCTAATAAGGCATTACTTCAATAATAATGGTATTTCCAGATATTTGAAAAGCAACTTGGGTAGATCCTATTCACCTCGTACAGCTGCCTCCTGGGGTCCTCTTAAAGCAAGAAACAGTAATTACTGAGTAACTAGGTACACTTTCCTCCTCAAGGCAATTCCTGATCACCTGCCCAGTAATAGTACTCTAATATATACTTGAAATTATAGAGCAATTTCAATAGTCACTTACTATGTGTTGGTATTTTTCCCTTTAATTACATTATAAATTCTTTAAGGATAAAATCATAACTCAGATCTCAATATCCTTTTTCTTCTAATTTTAATAAATTGAGTTCTACATAGTTGGAGATTCTTTTTATTTTTTATTTTTAGATTTTATTTATTGATTTTTAGATAGTGGGGAGAGAGAGAAAGGAGAGAGAAGCGAGAAGCATCAACTAATAGTAGTTGCTTCCTGCATGTGCCTTGATTGGGCAAGCCCAGGGTTTTGAACTGGCCAACTCAGTGTTTTAAGTTGACACTTTATCTAAAGCACCACCGCAGGTCAGGCTATAGTTGGAGATTCGTATGTTTTTCTTTCACCCCTAACTAGTGATCAATTGGTTGGTAATAAGTATAGATCACAGCTGGGATATCTGTTCTAGATTGACTTGTTCTATAGTTAATACCAACTGTGGTTCTTAAAAATGACTAGGAATAAAGTTCTTATGTGATTGGTTTTGGGTAGAGTTTAAACTTAGGCATTTTTCAAAGCCACCCAGGTCATTTTAGCATTTCATAAAAATGGAGAACCACAGAATTAGAGGATCATCAAAGACCCTGAGGTTAACAGTGGACCTGTCTGAGTACTGAAAGTGGGATTCATTTATGGTATCTCTTGATTGTTCCCTCCCAAAAACATCTGGCTGAGGTATCAGCTAAAGTGTTAGCCCAAGTGCCCTGTTTCTGAGAGCCAAGTCAGGGTAGCTCAAAACCCAGTGCATGTGCAGTTAGATCGATGTGTCCTCAAATCTCTTTTGGAATTGCAGAGGCCAGGCCAGATGTTTAATTTTCCTTAGTTACTGTTGGCTCCAAATTGCTGCTTCTGTCATAGTTTTTCCACTTTCTAACCTCTTCACTCATCATTTCATATATGAATCCCAGACATTTTTGTTTGATTAACATAGATTAATACCATCACCACTTAGAGAAGTCATTGGACTTTCAGTGAGGACTTCACAAAACATTAAGGAAAATGGAGAAACATTTGCATCATGACAAAAAATAATTTGGAATTGAAAATATTCATTATCCTCTCTTTAAAAGTTTAAATCATTTTTGTCTAATTTATTTTAGCCCTCCCAACCTCTCCTTTTCTTCTTTACTCATTTGTCTATAGTCATTTCAAAACATATTCTTCACACTTTTTTAGGGATACCAACTTAGTCATGCCTGCTACATATAGCTCCATTTCTTCCTTTGAATATTCAAAGTAGACTTAATAAACTTTTCTAAACAGTAGGCTGTCTCCTCTGATTCTTACTATCTCTGCCCCTCTACCTGTCTATAAATAGAAAGAAAACAGTTTAGTAATATATTTTCCCAAATTTCAAATTTTGCATGTAACTGTTTACTCCCACTCTGTTTGCTAGAAGAAATAGTTACGCTTGACTTTGAAATAAATAACAACTTTTTAAAAACTCCATTAATATATCATGCTATGTTTAATACAGTTATTGTTATGGTCAAATCAAATGCTTCTTTGAAACAGGTAGTAAAATTTGAGAAGTTTTATGTATTCATGTCATATTTTACCAATTAACAATTGTGATCCCTAGCCTCAGTTACTAGTAGTAACTGATCAGACTTAGCTCATCTATCACTAAATGAAACAAATATATTTGTTGCTAAAGAAAGTTAAGTTATATAGTAAGCTGCCACTATGTTATAATTACAGAGTAGGGAGATTGTCAACCCTAGCTGCATGTTGGAATTTCTTAGATTTAGCATGAGGAGGAGTAATATCTGTGCGTGAATAATCCCTGAAAAAATGTTCGTTTTGGTTTCTCAGCACTATTTCTTGGTCTCAGCACCATTTCTCCTCTGCATTATTGCAAGAGCCTCTTAACTGTCTCTCTGCTTCCACTCCTGTTTATCTCTTTCCCTATACAAAAAACACTAACAGTGTAATTCATGTAAAACACTTCAGATCTTGTCTCCAAATGATGAAAATACTTCAATGTCTTCCCGTCTTACTCAAAGCCTAGAACCTCTCACTTCTCTCATGCCCCCCTTCTCTCACTCTTCTTTCTGTTAATGCTCCAGGCAAGTAAGTCTCATTCACCAAAGCAAGTTTGTTGAAAAAATGGATACTTAAAAAAAGAGTAATAAGTTATATTTTTTTAATTTAACTTTATTGAGTGAGGCAGAGACAGACTCCCACATGCACCTCGACCGGGATCCACATAGCAAGCCCACTAAGGGGCGATACTCTCCCCTTCTGGACCACAACTTCATTGCTCTGAAACAAAGCCATTCCAGCACCTGAGGTGAAGCCATGGAGTCATCCTTAGCACCCAAGGTCAACTTTGCTCCAACCATTGGAGCCATGGCTGTGGGAGAGGAATAGAGAAAGAGAGAAAAGGGAAGGGGTGGAGAACCATGATGGTTGTTTCTCCTTTGTGCCCTGGCTGGGAATCAAAACCTGGACTTCCACACACCAGGCTGACACTCTACTGCTGAGCCAACCAGCCAGTGCTATTTTTTTCTTGAGCTTCAAATTTTGGTTGCTAGTTCCTTGCCAGTATTTTTTCCATTGAGATATATATATATATATATATTTAAATTAATGATTTATTTTTTTAAACAGTTTAAGATTCATAGCAAAATTGAGGGGAACTTACAGAAACTTCCAACATACAATCTACTCCTACAAATGCATTGTGCCCCCCACTATCAATATCTTCCATGAGTGGTACATTTGTTACAACTGACTTGCCTACACTCCCATCGGGAATGAATGAGAGTTCCTACTGCTCCACATCCTTGCCAGGATTTCATATTGTCACTGTTCCAGATATTGGACATTTTGATAGGTGTGAAGTGGTGTCTCTTTGTTGTATTTATTTGCATTCATTAATGACATCACATGAAGCATCTTTTCATATGCACATTTTTCATTTGCATACAGTCTTTGGTGAATTGTTTAAGGTCTTCGGTCCAGTTTTTAGTCCATCAAGTTGTTGGTTTATTTTATTGTTGAATGTTAAGATTTCTTTGTATATTTTGGATAACCACTTTTTAGCAGATATATTTTTTTGTTTATTTTGCAAATGTTTTCCCAATCTCTACCTTTTGTCTCATTCTCTTTTACAGAGTTTTTTTTTTAATTTTAATGAAGTCTAGTTTGTCAATCATTTGTTTCATGAGTTATATGACTTTGATATTCTATCTAAAAAATGTCATCATCATATGCAAGGTCACCTAGGTTATTATCTATGTAATTTTTAGGAGTTTTACAGTTTTGCATTTTGATTTATGTTTGTGATCTATGTTGAGTTAATTTTTCTGAGGGGCTCTAGGTTTTTGTGAAGGGTATCTAGGTTTATTCTTCTGCATGTGAATGTTCCAGCACCATTTGTTGAAAAGACTATCTTTGTTTTTTTTTATATGTCTCTTACTCCTTTATCAAAGATCAGTTACTGTATTTGTGGAGATCTATAGCTGGGCTTTCTGTTTTGTTCCATTGATCTATTTGTCTCTCTCTTTAACCAGTACCACATATATGATTACTGTAGCTTTGTAAGCCTTGAGTCAGATAGCATCAGTCCTCCAACTTTGTCCTTGTTCAATATTGTATTGACTAGTTTGTTTGGATTTTTGACAGTTCATGTAAATTTTAAAATCAGTTTTTTAATATGCATAAAATAACTTGCTGGGATTTTGATTGGGATTGCATTAATCTATAGGTCAAGTTAGTAAAGACTGACATCTTACCATTATTACATCTTCTTATCACAATATGGAACATACCTTAATTTATACAATTCTTTTGTTTCATTATTCAGAGTTTTGTAGTTTTTTTATAGATCTTGTATTCACTTTGTTAGATTAATACATAAATCTTTTACTTTGGGAGGTGTTAATATAAATGGCATTGTGCTTTTAATTGCAAATTCCACTTGTTCATTGCTAGTATATACAAAATGAATTGACTTTTGCATATTAACCTTGTATACTGCAGTCTTGCTATAACTTTTAATTCCAGGAGTTTCTAATTAATTTTGTTCAGATTATCTACATAGATCATGTCATCTGTGAACAAAGACAATTTTATTTCTTTCTTCCCAAACTATATGCCTTTTATATCATGTTCTTGTCTTATCACTTTAACTAGAACTTTCAGTACAATGTTAAAAAGAAGGAGTCAGAATGGACATGTCATTAATTTTCAGTGAATCAGAATAATGGCACCATTGGATCCTTGGACAAATCAGGTGTCCTCACACAGGATACGTTTCTTTGTGTCTAAATTTGATGATAATATAAACTATTTTGGGGTTTACTGAGGAACTAAATGAAGCAACACATAAAAAGCACTTGGGGCCCTGGCTGGTTGGCTCAGCGGTAGAACATCGGCCTGGGTTCGATTCCTGGCCAGGGCACATAGGAGAAGCGCCCACTTGCTTCTCCACCCCCCATCCCCTCCTTCCTCTCTGTCTCTCTCTTCCTCTCCCGCAGCCAAGGCTCCATTGGAGCAAAGATGGCCCGGGCGCTGGGGATGGCACCTTGGCCTCTGCCCCAGGCACTAGAGTGGCTCTGGTCGCGGCAGAGCGACGCCCCGGAGGGACAGAGCATCGCCCCCTGGTGGGCAGAGCCTCGCCCCTGGTGGGCGTGCCGGGTGGATCCCGGTCGGGCACATGCGGGAGTCTGTCTGACTGTCTCTCCCCATTTCCAGCTTCAGAAAAAATTAAAAAAAGGAAAAAAAAAAAAAAGCACTTGGGTGCTCAATAATTATGATCAACTATTATTTTTAATTCAAAGGGTTAACATAATTTTAAAGTTTTTTACTATAAATATAATATAATTTTAGGGGATATTTTTCTGAAGTGAGAAGCTGGGAGGCAGATAGACAGAATCCTGCATGTGCCCGACTGGGATCCACCTGGCATGCCTACCAGGGGGTGATGCTCAGCCCCTCTGGGGCATTGCTCCATTGCAATCGGAGCCATTCCAGGGCCTGAGGCTGAGGCTGTGGACCCATCCTCAGTGCCCGGGGCCAACTTTGCTCTAATGGAGCCTTGGCTGTGGGAAGGGAAGAGAGAGACAGAGAGAAAGGAGAGGGGGAAAGATGGAGAAGCAGATGAGCACTTTTCCTGTGTGCCCTGGCAGGGAATTGAACCCAGGACTTCCACATGCTGGTCAACGCTCTACCACTGAATAATGAAAATTTTTATTTGGAAAAATAAATTTAAAAAATTTACAAAAAGAATAAAAAACACTTTTTTTTCTTGTTTATAACCCTTTATTGGAGTCCCATAGCCTTTAAGATAAAATGTAATCTCAAAATGGCCTTAAAGTTCCCATATGATCTCTAGTTTGCTTACATCTTTAGCTTCAGCGATTTCTAGTTTTCAGTTAGGCTATGCTCTTAGTTACTGAAGGACTGACTCCTTAATTTAAGGACTCAGCTTATATGTTTCTATCACTGGGACTCAGGGCTGGTTAAGTCACAAGGAGCTTCCTTGGCACCAGAATATGACACTCTAGGTTGTAATTTTCTGTTTACTTGTATAACTTTTCTCTTAAAACTTTAAACTCCTGGAAGAGAGAGGTGAGGTCTTGTTCACTATTATGTCTTCAACATCAATCACAGTGTCTGTTTAAAAATAACTTTTAGTAAAACCACCAGAACTATCTGTTTTAACAATATGAAGTACTTCTTCCATAGATTTTGTATGTATTTTATATATATATTGGTATTTTGACAGACCATAATTATAACCTATAAATTCTAAACACAGAAATGGTACATTTCTGACCAAAAATAGAGATATTTTAAAAAAGATTCTGGCAGATGTTTTACTGAGAAAGCTTGTCACAAAGACACTATGGTAAACTTGGGAGGTCTTCTAGGGAATCCATAAACAACTGAAATCCTTATCTCTGACACTGCTTATTTGGTCTGTGTAGAGGCAGATGGGCTAGACTCAACTCCTTTTAACTGTCTATTAGTCACATACTTCAAATATGAGGACATAGAAAACACTTTTCATACTGGCTGCACTTTGTTTTTTCTCCCTCTCTCTTCTTTCTCTTAAACTTGTTTACCTTTTCTTGGATAAAATCAATCAATGGATTCACCAGCCTTGCATATAAATAAACAGCATGCTGGTAACGAGTGATATCTTGAACACACTTTTTCTTATTTTTTTACTTGATTTATCCTAGAATGATAGTGATTAATAACAGCTACTAGTGTTTATGTTCTATTTCTTCTTCCATTTCTAATAGCTTAAATTTTACGTTATTAGTTTGTATATTTTTTTTTTGTTACATAAGCATTCTTAGCAAGTATAAGACAACCTAAAATATTATGGTACATTTTATCAAATATAAAACATTTATTTTGTTTCTTTTTATGATTTTCACCTTTAATTCTATTTTATCTGAATTAGCATTATATCTCCATCTTTATTTTATTGCATTTTTTGGTAATTACTTTTTTCTTTTTTATTGAATTTATTAGGGTAACATTGGTTAATAAAATTAGATAGGATACAGGTGTATTATTTTACAATACATCATCTGAATATTGCATGTGTATTCACCACCTAAGTCAAGTCTCCTTCCATTACCATGTATAACCCCTCTACCCTCTTCCATCTCCCCAAGACCCCTTTTTTCTCTCTGGTTATCACTATACTGTTGCCTGGGTCTAGGGTTTGTATTCTTGAATCCCTTCAACTTTTTAAATCCAGCTCCTCAAATGCCCTCCCTGCTCAAAGCTGTCAATGTGTTCTCTATGTATGAACACATTTCTATTTTGCTTTTTAGTTTATGTTGTTCATTGATTCCACATATAGGTGAAATCATAGGGTACTTGTCTTTTTCTGACTTACTTATTTCACTTAGCATAATGATTTCCAGGTTTATCCATGCTGTCACAATGGTAAGATTTTCTTTTTTTTCTAGCTGAGTGGTATTCTACTGTGTAAATGAACTACAGTTATTTTATCTACTCATCTACTGATGAACACCTGGGCTACATCCAAATCCTGGGTGTTATAAATAATGCTGCAATGAACATAAGAATGTGTATATTCTTTTGAATTAGTGTTTCAGTTTCTTTGGATAAATTTTGAGGAGTGGAATCACTGGGTCATAAGATAATTTCCTTCTTAATTTTTTGAGGACCTCCCATGGTGCCTACACAAGTCTACATTCCCACCAATAGTTCATGACGGTTCCCTTTACTCCGTCTACTTGCCAGCACTTGTTGTTTCTTTATTGATGACAGCCATTGTGACAAGTGTGAGTTGATATTTCATTGTGGTTTTAATTTGCATTTCTGATATTTAGTGACATCAAGCAACTTTTTATATGCCTGTTAGCTATCTGTATGTCCTCTTTAGAGAACTGTCTGTTCAGTTCCTTTGCCCATTTTTTTTTCTTTTTTTTCTTTATTCATTTTTAGAGAGGAGAGAGAGAGGGAGAGAGAGAGAGACAGAGAGAGAGAAGGGGGGAGGAGCTGGAAGCATCAACTCCCATATGTGCCTTGACCAGGCAAGCCCAGGGTTTCGAACCAGCGACCTCAGCATTTCCAGTTCGACGCATTATCCACTGCGCCACCACAGGTCAGGCTGCACATTTTTTTTATTGAATTGTTTGGGGTTTTCTGGTAAGTTCCTTATAAATTTTGGATATTAACACCATACTAGTTGTACTTCTAACAATAATGTTCTACCATTCAGTGGGTTCTCTTTTTCATTTTGTTGATGGTTTCCTATGCTGTAGAGACATTTTAGTTTGATGTAGTCAATTTGTTTATTTTTTCTTTTGTTTCCTGTGTCTGAGGTGATAGACCAAAAAAAATGTTGGTAAAAGAAACCTCTAAGATTTTATGGCCTTGGTTTTCTTCTCAGATTTTTATGGCTTTGAGTCTAATATTTAAGTTTTTAATTCATTTTGAGTTTATTCTTGTGTACGGTGTAAGAAGGTGGTCTAGTTTAATTCTCTTTCACATATCTGTCCAATTTTTCCAACACCATTTATTAAATAGACAGATTTTACCTCATTTTATGTTTTTCTCTCCTTTGTCAAATATTAGTTAACTATTAAGGAGTGGCTTTATTTCAGTGCTCTCTACTCTCTTCCATTGATGTATATGTCTGTTTTATGCCAGTACAGTATCTTGATAGAAATTGCCTTGACTCTATAGACTGCTTTGGGAAGTATAGACAATTTGTTATTTCTTTCTACTTATGAATAGGAAATATGGTTGCACTTAATTGCATCTTCTTCAATTTTTTTCTACTGTTTTTTATAATTTTCCCAGGACAGGTCTTTTACATCTTTGGTTAAATTTATTACTAGGTATATTTTTATGATGGGATTGTTTTCTTATTTTCCCTAGTAGTCTATTTTTGGTGTATAAAAATACAACTGATTTCTGGATATTTATTTTGTATCCTGTTACTTACTGAATTCATTCATCTGTTCTAATATTTTTTGTGTGCAATCTTCAGGGTTCTCTATTACAGTATCATGTCATTGGCAAATAATGACAATTTTACTTCTTTCTTTCCATGTTGGGTGCTTTTTTTTCTTCTTCTTCTTCTTCTGTGATTGCTGTAGCTAGCACTTTCAGTACTATTTGAATAAAAGTGGTGACAACACACATACCTGTTTTGTTCCCAATGTCATAAGAAATGCTTGCGTGTGTGTGTGTGTGTGTGTGTGTGTGTGTGAGAGAGAGAGAGAGAGAGAGAGAGAGAGAGAGAGAGAGAGAGAGAGATAGGGACAGACAGACAAGAAGGGAAAGAGATGTGAAATATCAGTTATTCATTGCAGCACATTAGTTGTTCATTGATTGCTTTCTCATATGTGCCTTGACTGGGGGCTACAGCAGACCGACTGACCCCTTGCTCAAGCCAGCGACCTTGGGCTCAAGCTGGTGAACCTTGCTCAAACTAGATGAGGCCGTGCTCAAGCCGGTGACCTCGGAATTTTGAACCTGGGTCCTCCACATCCCAGTTTGATGCTCTATCCACTGAGCAACCACCTAGTCAGATAAAAAAATGCTTTTAGTGTGATGTTATCAAATATGGCCTTTATTACGTTGAGGTTTGTTCTCTGTATTCGCACTTTGCTGAGAGCTTTTATCATAAGTGGGTAGTGGATTTTTATTAAATTTTTATTCTACATTCATTGATATGATATTTATCCTTCCTTTTGTTTATGTGATGCATCATGTTTATTGATATGTAGATATTGTATAAAACTTTTATCCCCAGAATATATACCACTTTATCATAGTGTATTATCATTTTAATATATTGCTGGATCTGGTTTGCTAATATTTTGTTGTGGATTTTAGCATCCATGTTTATCAAGGATATTGGTCAATAATTTCTTTTGTAGTGCCTATACCTGTGTTTGAAATTAGGAAAATACTGGACTCTTAAAGTGAGCTTAAGAGTATTCCAAATTCTTAAATTTTTCAAAATAGTTTGAGAAAAATGGGTATTAGTTTTTCTTTAAATGTTTCTAAAATTCACCTGTGAAGGTATCCAGTCAAAAAATTTTGTTTGTTAAAATTTTTTTGATTGCTGCTTTAATTTCACTATTTGTAAATTGTCTATTCAGACTATTTTATTTTTCCTGATTTAGTTTTAGAAGATTGTATGTTTCTAGAAATGTATCCATTTCTTCTAGATTGTCCAATCTTTTGACATTTAGTTGTTCCTAACATTTTCTTACAATTTTTTGTATTTCTTTGATGTCAGGTTTTATTTCTTCTCTTTTATTCCTTGTTTTATTTATTTGGATCCATTCTCTTTTGTGTGTGATGACTCTGGTTAAAGGTTTGTCAATTTTTAATTTTTTTAAATTAAATTTAATCAGGTGACATTGATCAATAAGAGTACATAGGTTTCAGGTAAATATTTCTATAGCATTTAAACTGTGGATTGTGTTGTTTTTAAAGAACAAACTCTTTGTTTCGTTAACCTATTGTATTTTTTAGACTCTTTTATTTATTTCTGCTGTGATCTTTATTATTATTTCCTTTTAACTCACTTTGGGCTTTGTTTGTTCTCCTTTTACTAATTCTTTAAGTGCAAAGTTATATTATTTATGAGAAATTATTCTTATTTTTTAAAATGAGCCTGTAATTCTATAAATTTCCCTCATAAGACTATTTTTGCTCTTTTTATATATTTTGGGTTGTGTTATGATTTTTGGTTTTTTTAAGTAATGTTTTAATTTCTTTCTTGATTTTATTATTAATCCATTTGTTGTATAGTAACATGGTATTTAATGTTAACATCTTTGTGTGCTTTTGAGGTTTTTTTTTTCTCATGATTAACTTTTGTTTCATGCCATTTTGGAAAGACCATATGTCTGATATGATTTTAATCTTTTTTAAAAATTTTATTTATAGTGAGATTTGTTTTGTGTCCTAATATCTGGTCTATCTTTAAAAAAAAAGTTCCATGTACACTTGAAAAGCAGGTATTTTCTGTTGCTTTGGGGTAAAATATTCTGAAGATATCTATTAAATCCATGTGATATAGTGTGTCATTTAAGACCACCATTTCATTATTGATTTTCTGTCTGGAAGAGCTGGCCATTGATAACAATGGTATGTAACCATCCCTTATTTTGACTATTCAGAATTTGCTTTACATATTTTGGCACACCTATGTTGGATACATAAATGTTTATGAGAATTATATATTTTTTTATTTCTCCCTTTATCATTATATAGTGTTTGTCATTGTCTTTTACTATAGTCTTTGTTTCAAAGTATATTTTCTCAGATGTAACTATTGCTAACTTAGCTTTTTTTCTTTATATTTGCATAAAATATATTTCTGCATCCCTTTACTTTTAGTCTGTGTGTGTCTTTGAAACATTTAAGCTATTTACATTTAAAATGATTATTTGTAGTTATGTATGTATTGTCATTTTAATTTTTTAACTACTATATGTTCCTCTGCCTTCTTCTTCCTCTCCTTTTCTTTCTCCTTCTCTTCTTTCTCCTCCTCTTCCTCATTTTTCTTCTCCTTTATTTTCTTTTTATTTTTCTTCTCCTTAAACTAAGCCCTTTAACATTTTTTGCAATGCTGGTTTGGTGGTAACAAACTCCTTTAGCTTTTCCTTGTCTAGAAAGTTCTTCATTTCTTCTTCAATTTTAAATGATAGCTGTGCAGAGTAGCATAGTCTTGGTTGTAGGTCCTTGTTTTTCATCACTTTTAATATTTCATGACAACTCTTTTATGCCTAAAATGTTTGTTTGTTTCTTTTTTTCTTTTTAAGAAATCAGATGATGATTAGGGGAGCTCCTTTCTAGGTAACTAATTGGGTTTGGTTTTTATTTGAATAACTTTTAAATTTTTCTTTTTGTCTTTACTTACTCTGTATTTGATTCAAATACCTTTAAACTCCTCTTTATCAAAGATAAAAAATTTAGTAAGCTTTTACTTTTACACTCAAATCTGCAGGTTTTTTACTAACAATATCAGATCACAGTTATTATTGTCATTAATTTTTATTATATAACTTCTATTCAAATTGCTACTTTACCATCAATTTTATGTTGTCTCCAAATGGAAACAGTTATTTAAACAATCCATATATTTAATTTTTTAATGTTCAAAAATGTTTACATCATCAGCATTCTTGTTTTCAGATTTTCTAATTCTTTTGTTCTGTATATCTTTTTCATGCAATCCTAACTAAGCTTGAATGCAATATTTGATCAATCCTTGAATATTGGACAATATACGTTCGTTTCTTTATTCTTGAATGGCTTTTGGCTAAATAATATTACATTCAGTCCTCAAAAATTTAAAAAATACTCATTTAACAGTGTATACTATAACTGAAAATACAAAATTATTTGAAGAGAAAACTTGAATTTACAATATATTTTATCCTATATCAAGCTTTCACAACACAGTATTTCATATTTCATAATAATATATTTTATATGTTTATAATAATTAAAATAACCTCTTAATAAAGAATATACTATAAATATTTTTACCATCTGCATTATTAATTTCTGAAAATAATGGGTTTATGTGAAAATATGTTAAATATTTACATTAAAATTTTATACTTAAAATTTATATAAACATAAGTCAATAGAGATGAATTCTTCCAAGATTAATTTTGAGGTTAGAAGAAACAATTTAAGCCCTGGCCGGTTGGCTCAGCAGTACAGCATTGGCCTGGCGTGTGGAAGTCTTGGGTTTGATTCCTGGCCAGGGCACACAGGAGAAGCGCTCATCTGCTTTTCCACTCCTCCCCCTCTCCTTTCTCTCTATCTCTCTCTTTCCCTCCCACAGCCAAGGTTCTATTGGAGCAAAGTTGGCCCAGGTGCTGAGGATGGCTCCATGACCTCCCTCTCAGGCACTAGAATGGCTCTGATTGTAGCAGATCAACGCCCCAGAAGGGCCGAGCATTGCCCCCTGGTGGGCTTGATGGGTGGATCCAGGTCCTGCACATGTGGGAGTCTGTTTGTCTGCCTCCCCCCCGCCCCGCTTCTCCCTTTGGAAAAATTCAAAAAAATGATGATAACAATAATAAAGAAAGAAACAATTTATTTTTCCACAGATATAAATATTCATTGTTTTATAAAAGTGTATTGTTTTAAAAGTATTTTTGCCTTCATTTTACCATTTAAACCTCATGGCAACCATGCTTAGTGGTCAAGATGATCATGCCCATTTTACAGAGGAGGCAATTGTGGGGGATTTGCTCATGTCTGCAAACATTTTAAGTGGCATAGTTAAGGCTAAAATATTCTGTCTCCAATATGCTTTTCAAAATGTAATACAAATCTTTCTAAACTTTTGGTACTCTTTTAGAAGAAATAATAATCCTATATGAGTTCAACTAATTATATATCCTTGAAGACAAAGCTGTTTATGTTTATTGGGAAGAAAAGGGATATGTTTTTGAATGTTAACTCTAAAAAAATAAAAACAATCTATTTATAAAAATCTCTCCAAAATTAATATGTGTCCAATGAAAAGCAGAATAAAAAAGGGAACTATAGGGAATGGAGGGGAGAAAAAGGACAGTGAGCACTATAATCTGGTGGGATAGATAACATTTGTTGTTTTCATTGTCTTAATTATGTTTCACATTGTAAAATTAATGTTGCAAAAAATCATTTTAAAAATCATAAAAAGCATTCACTGTAGTGTATCATCCAGTTAAACCTTTAAAATAAAATAAAAACACAATGTTTTTAAAATACCAAGGTGCATTTTACACTTTTATTGTAAAAATAAAATCTTTTCTGAATGCTATTGTCCATTTAATTATGCAGTAAGAAATATATGATAAAATTACAAACTTATTCTCTATTAAAATTACAGTTCATAGCATCTTAATCATAATTACTGTCTTAAATAAGTTTTTAAATGCTACAAAGCAAAACATTCTGTAATAATTTATATGAAGTCTAAAACATTTCTGATGATCTCTGTTTATTTTGTTGACCATTTCTCTTTTCTAATCTAACGAGATTAAGTGATCAGAAAATTTCCCACCAATTATCGGGAGAGGAATGTAGAATTTAAATGGAATTAGAATAGATGTAATTATCTTCCTAACCTTCCTTTAAGCATTCTTTCCCACCAAAATAATAAAATCTCTCAAAATGTAAATGGCTAGCTGATATTCTTTATGATTGTATAATGAGCCTCAAAAAAAGTACCACTATCATCTATCTTTCATACTTCTATGAAGGCTATTAGTAGGAAGACTAAAGAAAATATTTTCTCAAGTCTCCATATGAGTAAATGTAAGAGTCTCTCATCCTGAACTTTTTCTCTGTGTCTTGATACAACTACTGAATGCTCCTTTCATTATCAAGAAAGTGGCTCAAATGAATCAGTTGTGCAATAGGAACCATCTATAGCCGAGGAGGACACTTTTGGTGAATATGACATATTGAGGCTGTTACTACCCAGGTTTTAAGCTATTTTTATTTGTTGAATGAGTGAGTAAATGAATGAGCATTGGATGTTTGAAAGGAACATGAAGTTACACAGGTAGCCACACAGGACCCTCCTCGCCACCTCACCTCAAATACTTCCCTATAAAAACTCTTAAGAAACACCATTTTGTAATTTTTGTAAAAAGAAGATTCAGTTTAGAGGAACAAATTCAATTCTAGCCCCCAAGTGTTTGATTTCATCACAGACTAAGTCTGAAGAAACATTTTTAACTCCCCTAAATAAAAATAGCTACAGTTTAGTGACCTTCAACTTTATGTCAGGAGTTTTAAATATACTGTCTCACTTAATTCTAGAAAGACCCCTTAGAAAGATATTATTGCCTATTATATATAAGAGAATATAAAGGGTTAGAGTTATTGAGTTATTTGCTGGAGTAACAAAATAAGTGAAGGAGTTCAGATGCCTTCATGAAGTCTAAGTTCCTAATAGTCCAAGTTACCTCTTCTTAATTGTCCCAAAAATCTGCTTTTAAATTTCTGAAGGGGGAGGAGAATTCAGTTAAAAATGAATGAAACAAAACTGAAATAGGAAACTTAACATCATGACGGGTTAGGTTTCATTTCTGTATATTTGAAGAGTTCCTTTAACTGTGTTCTATAAACTGATACATAATTCTTTGTGAAGAATAAATAAGTGTGTATCCATACCATGGGTAAGCCTACTCCGGTTTATTCATTTATAATTACTAGGCAGTATATCACCTCTCAAGTTTCTATTTTAGTATCACTAACTTTCTTTTAGTTCCATGCATATGTTATTATCATTCTATAGTCTATGCATACTATGACTTCATGTCTACTTAGTCTGGACAGTGGTTCTCTTTGTAGCAATAGCTAAGAGATTTATATTTATATTGCTATTAACATAAGTAAAATAATGCCCATGAAACTGAATCAGAACCAGGTAGTGAGGGAACAAGACATGAAATCAAAGTTACCTACTATTTATACCATAATGCCTATTTCCCAAATTTCCCTTCTACCTGTAACACCTGCATTATTTTTCCAATATCAGAAAGAAATTTAAGACTATAATATTGTTTGTATTATTCTGAGCCAGCTCATTTTTTATCATTGTAAAAGGAAGTCATATATTGTAAGTAGAAAGATGATATAAAGTAACTTAAAATAGATGTAACTATAAAAATTTTAAAATGAATTCCAATTATTCATATATTTTTTGGGGGAAATGTTAATGACACAGTTATTCTAGAAAATAGTTTGGCAATTTTTATATAATTAAAAATGATTTACTATACAACCAAAATCTTAAGCATTTATACTGTATTGATTAAAACTCATGTTCAGGCACAAACGTAGCAGTTTAAAGCTCGATGAAATGTGCTTCAGTGAGTTGAAGGTTAAACAAACTTTGATGTTTACACATTGTGGAATTCTATTGAGCAATAAGAGCTAATGATATATATATAACTAATGACATATGAGACAGTCTAAGTAAATCTGTAGAGAATTATGTTGTATGAAAAAACCTAATCTCAAATGGTGACATTCTTTGAAACTACGTTTACATAACAATCTTAAAATAATGTAATTATAGAGATGGAGAGCAGATTAATGGTTATCAGAGATCAGAGTTTAAAGGGTATACAGGTTAGAGAGCAGAAGTTTGGTGGTGACAGAAAATATAAAGGAATAGCATAAGGGAATCTTAGGGTAATAGAACAGTTTTTCATTTTTATTATGGTGGTAGTTAGTTTAGTTACACATATGACAAAAATGATTAAGACTACACACATACACATAAACAAATGTATGCACGACTGTGGGAGCATCTGTGTAAGGCACACAGGAGCTCTTTATATACTTTTTAACAACTCCTGGTGAATCTGTTATTTCAAACTGAAAAGTTGAAAAATAAGCTGTCTAGAAGTGTGTGACCTAAAGCATCCTTTGACATCAGTGGCTTATGGACCATGTCTCCTAGCTTCAGTTCTAGTATGTAGTTTGGATGTGTCTGACCACACTGCCTGCCTTTCAGGTGTACATGACAAAGACAAAACTGATAATTGTCATGAATTCTTTAGTTAGGGGAACATTAGTTAATCATTTCATGAACACAGCTCAACTGATGTGTGGCATAAATACTACATACACACATAAGAATAAGCTGAAAGAGGTAATCAATTCTTCAGTAAGGAGAGCATTAGTATTATTTCAGGAATATGGGTCTACTAATGTGTGGTATATGTCAGTTAACTATAAATTCAAATCTATATTGTGCTCATTTAGTGGTTAAGGTTCAATCATTCTTATAAAACTTATATAAACATAATGTTTGTAGAGGCCTACTTTACAAAACCAACATAGACATAGTAAGAGATACATCTGATCAAAGTAGATTTTCTTTGATTATAAAATAAGATTTGAGGCCCTGTGTGGGTAAAACCCGAAATAGTGATGTTCGGTCTAAAAAAAAAATAGAATTATTAAAGTTAAAAATATATTACTTTATTAATTATATGTACAGCTTTTTGGAGATATGTCTGTGGAAAAAGAAACAAAAAACTGAAGGAAATGGTACACTCTTTGGAGCAACACTTATTTAGAAGATTCTTTTGAGTAGACACTTAAATTAATTTAGTTCCTAGATGAACCTCAGCATGCATGTCTATGCATTCTCAAAACCTGAGAAACTATCTGTAAGGTTTATTACTGAGCTGCAGGAATTACTTGTTGAACTTTTTTCTAATCTTAGTTTAAATATTTGGTTGGAAAATGTTATGGGACCCAACAGCACCATATAAGCCCCATATTGCTTGTCAGTCATGGAATATCAAACTTTGTTTTTATGAATAAGAACGTATGAGACACATCTGAAGAACACTATAAGGAGGTGTGTGTAAAAAGAAGCATAATCTCTTTCCTGCCCTTGTGTTCCAGCATAAAAATATTAAGAAACAAGATTATTTTATAAAAGTCCATTTATATAGACTAGGTATCTAAGTTTTGAATGTTGAAAAGAATGTATATTCTAGATGTTCTTACATCTTTAATAGGAGTTTCTTGATTTTTCTTGCATTATATGTCTGTTAGAGAAGCAAAGAATTAGATAGAATTTTTAGTGTTGAATTTAAATGGATTTTTTTATGAAATGTGCCATTTCTATATATTTTTATTTTAAGATAAAATCCCACAGGGAATCTTTGTCTCTGCTGAAAGGGTTAATATTTTCTTCTGTTGAAAAGTATATATTTAATATGCAAGTATGTTTGATATTCATTGACAGAGTCACAATAGGAATGCTCTTGCTTTATGTACCAGTTACAAGGTTTAATATCATTATACTGCATGCAATATTAGTTTTTATTAGTCGCCATTAACAAGATGCTTTCTACTTGAATTCTCATTTACTTGTTCAATGTAAAAATTATCTTTGTAAAAGAGAAAAACACATCTTCAAGTGTCAGCTATATTAAATTAAAGAACTGTTTACCCTGCCTAAGAAAAGCATATGTATCTAAATAGGCATCTTTTACCGTTTGCATAGTAGATTGGAAATTAACATTTTTGTTCATTTTCCCATGTATGCACAGTGCCTGAAAGAGTAATACTCCATGCATATCAGATCAGCCAGCCTACAATTTTTGTGCAATATATTATTTGGCAATCTAAAATTTGTAATTTGCATGAAATTGCTTAATTAAAATACAGTCACTCAGGGTATTAATTTCTCTGTCTGGCAGTTCAATGTACTAAAGGCGGGCTACAGAAAATGTGAAATCCTGTCAGATGTAACAGTAAAATATTAACAAAAAAATTCCACTTCTGGCAACAAAGTGACAGAGCGATAATGCTTTTGCCCTGATTCCAGGTTCAAATATGAGCTTAGGTTGACATTAAACCTACTAGAGAATTTACAATAGTAACTCTGGCATTTTGCCAAGAAATCTGCATGGTCCTGTTTGGT